>NC_135370.1:24250832-24418332 GCF_049243985.1 Paroedura picta | reverse complement strand
CTGAATGTCCAGTCTTGAGTAGACAAGTCTTTGATGGACCAAGGCTCTGGTTCAGTATAAGGCAGCTTCATGGAAGTGGGTGTGGTTCAGTAACAGAGCATCTGCTTGGCATGCACAGGTTCCCAGGTTCAATCCCCGGCACCTCCACTCAAAAGGACCAGGCAGTGGGTGATGGGAAAGATCTCAGCCTGAGACCCTGGAGAACCATGGCCAGTCTGAACTGGTACTACTGACACTTGATGGTCTGATTCATCAGAAAATAGCTTCATGTGCTCAGTTGATTATTAAAACACACACACAAACCCCTCTCCCCTTATGAACCCTTTCCTGAGACTAGTCCTTCAGTAAGTATGCTGCCATCAAGAGAATTCCTCCAAGTTTTCTTTCCCTGGCTTTCTTGACCCCCAAGAGGTTGGGATGGGCAGTGTGTATATGTGTGTACACACGTACATGTATGCAAAAGGATACCCTAGGGCAGGGGTAGTCAACCTGTGGTCCCCCAGATGTCCATGGACTACAATTCCCATGAGCGTTTGCTGGCAGGTTGACCACAGGTTGACTACCCCTGCCCTAGGGGTTTTCTGAGCTGCTCCTCTCCCAGGGTGTATGTGTCGGCCATCCGTGGGGAGGGGGGGGGCGCTGTCCTTTCCATTACAACCAACATTCATGGGTGTAAGTTTAAAACTTTTCCTTCAAAGCCTATTTTTGTCTACTCTGCAAAGGCTTCAATGAGATTAAGGTGGCGAAATTAAGAGTGATCCATCTATGCTCCTCCTTCATTTCCTTTGCTCACCGAAAACCACGTACCTGCCTTTCCCTCTCCCTGCAAAGCAGCATTACTGAGGCAATCCTAAACAAGTCTCGATTTAATTCGATGGGGTTCACTTCTAGGGAAAATGCTTTCAGGATCGCACCGCAAGACTTTTTAGTCTTCTTACAACCACCAGGACCAAATCTTCTGAGCCAGGGAATGAAAACAACGGAGCAGTCTTTTCCACAAAGATTCTCCTTAGATCTGGAGCAAAAAGGACTCCAGCTGAAATTCTCCCAGCCCTGTATTCAGACTTCTATTTTCCACTGGGATTCCTACATACAGGCATCCCCCATGCTGTAAACAGCGCATTTTAGTCTTCTTGATTTCCCCCAAAATTTAGTAGGGTTGCTTGCTATACCTGACAGCAAAGTTTCAGTAGATCTTGTTCAGAATCAAAAAGGACTGTCGATGTCAACCAAAACAATCAGCATGTCAGATAATTCCCAATTCGGACGGGCTCCGTCAAGTAGACAGATGTTTAACTCTCGATAAGCTGGAAAAATATGCTGCTACTGTCCCTAAAAATGTAAATCAATGTTGCGTACAGTCAAGTTTTCAGGATCCAATTCACAGAAGGAGTCTCCTATGGATTTTCTCCTTTTGAGCTTGATTATCCACCCCGTGCCCCTTTCCTGTCGCCAAAGGTAGCCAATGTATCTGAATTCTAACTAGCATCCAAGATGGAGAACAGACAGGCCAAAATGAATGGGGAAAGACAGCACTGTGTAGGTTGGCCCCATCCTTTCAAAGAACTCAGTCAGCGTTAGAAAGGGAGGAGCAAAAGAAAATTAACAGATGCCCTATCAGTCCTTAAGCAGAGGCTGAAGTAGGTGGGAAACCACAAGACACGAGGAAGAAATCACAGCGGGATGTTTAAGGAAGGGATTCCGGCCTGGATTAATTTGTACCTCCTTCAGCTAGTAAAAGCATCTGAGGGTGAGTGGCTACATAATATGATGTCAAACCATTATCTTAGTGCTGGATCTCAAGCACAAAAGGGGAAAGTTCTCAAATAGGGGTGGATAGCAGTTTTGCCTATGAGCAGGAAGGACTAGGAACAGAGTTGGAAGTACAGGAGGCTGCAGCTTTAGAAGACTAAACATGCCTCTCTCACACGAGCAGACATCCTGTCATTTACACTAAATGAAATATTACAGTCGTAAGAACAAATCTCATCACTCGAATGAGGTCTGTGATGTTATGATACCGGGGCGCAGTTTGATGACTGGAGCGTATCATGGCTTGGGATACTATTTGCAGTCAGAGTCAAGTACTGTGTGTGTTGTCTGTACCGATTCCCATTTTATTGAACAAACAAGCCATGGTCAAGGAAGATTACTAGTAAACTTACCTGGGAAAACAGAAATGTAGAGATTGTGAGGAGATCCAGATACCAAACAAAACAAGATTTGTGAGACCCTGCTTTAAAGGTTTATGGGGATACATCCCGTCTCCCAAGATCATTTATTGAAGCTAAAATCCTGAATTTAGACTGGGCGAGTGTAACTGTGTCATGGGAAATGGCCGGAGGCTCCTAATCCCTTTTACTAAAATAGGGCAACTCCAATTCGGATATCCAGGATTCTGCAGTTATAATAACAACTATATTTTTATAGAACGGCCTTCCTCATTAGTTAATACAATTATTAAGATTAAATAATTCATAAACAGAAGAATGATATCAGGGGACATCTCATTCTTCTTTCCCTTCTTTCCTTTTTCCCTTTCAAGTAAGCCCCTACAGCCTCTTCCCTTCTTCCCACCCACAAGCCGACTTTCCTTTATCTGCCCCCCGTTTTGAATGTTCCTTCCTTTCCTCCTCTACCCAAGAAAACTGTGGGCCAGTTGCACAGTGCTAGCCACCAGGCCTTGCTGT
Organism: Paroedura picta; assembly: GCF_049243985.1. Classification (NCBI taxonomy): domain Eukaryota; kingdom Metazoa; phylum Chordata; class Lepidosauria; order Squamata; family Gekkonidae; genus Paroedura; species Paroedura picta. Next base: position 24,415,642 of record NC_135370.1, on the reverse strand, counting down.
GCGGTGAAGAACTGGCAGGGACTTGTGGGAGGGCATCTAATTTCCCCCATACCCCTTTCCTCAAGCTCTTTCCTCTTTTTCTCCTCCTGGTAGCTCCCGTACCCCCTACCCTTCTCCTGCTTCCTTCTCTCCTTTCCACCCAAAACCTGTCCACCTTTTCTATCTCTCCCATCTACAGCTAGGTTAGCTATTTGGTCATTGTTACCCAACCTTTCTCCACAATGAGGACCTCGACCAGCTTCTGCTTCTCCTCAATTTTATCCTCTGAACAACCCTATGAAGCAAGTTGTTTGGAGAACATGTAACTCGCCCAAAGTCACCGAATATGGTTCCATGAGAGACCGAGGATTCAAATCTGGGATTCCCACATGCTAGTCTGAAACTCTAATGCAGGGGTAGTCAACCTGTGGTCCTCCAGATATCCATGGACTACAATTCCCATGAGCCCCTGCCAGAAAATGCTGGCAGGGGCTCATGGGAATTGTAGTTCATGAACATCTGGAGGACCACAGGTTGACTACCTCTGCTCTAATGAATACACAACACTGTCGTCCACGGGATGGCTGGTGATGAGCAGTAGGAAGCATCCAGGGTCAGGTAAGTCATGCGAATCAGGTGGCAGCAAGATGCCCACTAGGCTTGGCCCCAATGAATCCTCCCTCAAAGCCCAAAACATCCCTGACCGGGGAGGAGCTTTTGTGAGTCACAGCTGAAAGGTATTTGAAGAAGTGACAGGAGGCAATACTGTCATGCTTAGCAGTGGCCATTTATTTATTTAATTATAACATTTATATTATACATATTTATAAATTTATATTTATTTATATAATACTAGTAATCAAGCCCGCTGTAGCTGAAATACAGCGGGAGCTAGTGGGGCAGCAAATGGCGGCGTTGGGCAGGAGGGGGGGCGGGCCGGGAGGCGCAAAGGCCGGTGGCAACAGAGCAATCGCGAGCTGCTCCGTTGCTGGCGGACTGACAATCAGTGGGCCCAATCAGCACCTTTCCTCATCCTGGACCGAGCCCACCCTAACTCCTCCCCAACAGCCCTTACTGCTTTATTTAGTCTGCGGCGCACGTGGGCGGTGTTAAGATAATGATGGCATTAATTCTTTATTATTCTTATAAAATCCTCCTGGTTTATTTTATTCTCTGCAAGGCTGAAGAGATTTTCAGGTTTGTAGAAAGCTCCATTTTGTCTATGCTTGGCCTCAGTCTCTGGATTTAAGTATCCACAGATTTAGCCACATTGAACATTAGATATACTGATTGCTGATGAATTAAACACAAGCAGTTTTTCCCTGGTCTGTACCTCCAATTCTAATAGGTTTTCTTGTTTACGGTGAAATGGGGTTACAAAAATGTATAAAGCTGCCCTTCACTAAATCGGACCATTCGTCCAATTTAGTCAATACTGTCCACTCAAAATGGCGACAGCTCTCCAGGGTCTCAAGCTGAAAACTTCACTTATGACCTTGATTCTTAACTAGAGCTGCCGGGGATTGAACCTAGGACCTTCAGCATACCATGCAGACCTTTTACCACTGACCTATGTTCCTTTCCCTGAGATCAAATAGCAGCTGGTTCGTATCAGGAAGGGACTGTTTTATTTGGTAAAAGATGCAATCAGCTGACATTATAAAACAGAACCTTATTTGACCTTCTGTTTAATGGAAACAATGAAAGAGATCATTAATAATGATAATAATGATTATTATTTAAGAATATCAACCTAGATATAGTCCTACATATGTTCAAAAAAATACAAAACTGGGATGAAAAATTCGACATTGTGCTATTTGGTGCCATCCAGTTGCAAAATGCCAGTGCTCATTGCAATAGAAGGTGCGGGTGGATGCAGATCTTCCCTTTGTTCCACTCCCCACTGACCTCCTTCCCAGTGCTGAACAGGGAGCAGAGGCAATTTCCCTCCTCCCTCCACCCTGCAGCCCAGTAACAAATGTGGTTGTCAGTCCAGGTCAGCAGTGAGCTCAGGAATCAACCTTCCAGGGAACAGAATCGATGACTAAAAGGAGGGGAGCAAAGGAAAGGCCTGCAGCCCTTGTGCCCCCAGATCCTAACTCCAGGTAAGAATGAGGAATGGCCTAATTTACAGACTCATTAAGTCACATCAGCAGGGATGGGCATGAACCAGAAAATGCGGTTCGTGGCCGAATCAAGAACCAAACTGGTTTAAAGGGATCTAGAGTCCCTTTAAAGCAGGGGTCATCAACCCCCGGTCTGCGGCCTGGTGCTGGGCCGCAAAGGCCACGGTACCGGGCCGCTGGCAGCCATGCCTGCCTCCCCCCGCCCACAGCGAGAAGGAAGGGAAGAGGCATGCCGGTGACGCAAACGCACATGCGTGCAGTTGCCGTGCATGCGCGTTAGCGCCCCTGGTGGCGAAACTACGCATGTGCGGCAACCGCACGTGCACGTTTGCGCAGGACCCGGGCCGTCAGCTCTCCCCTCAACCCAGAGGCGGTCCCTGACCTGAGAAAGGTCGGGGACCGCTAGTTTAAAGTCCTGTTTTCTGCTCCCTGTGAACAACAGCTAAGCGACAGAGAGCGGAAAATAGCAGGGTTCCTTCAAAGCCCTGCCTTCCGCTCTATACAGGAACTGCCATGAACTCTTTATAAGTTCCTGGAAGTGCATGAGGACCAGCCACAACAAACTTTGGTTTGTGAAGCACGAAGCTGCTGAAGTTCGCCATGAACCCTACTAGATTTGGCCCAGCTGCTGAAGTCAGACTTCGTCACGGAATGCTCCTCGATTCAGATAAGCACCTACACAATCTTCACTTGGATTGTCCGTCCAGTTGTGGCATTCTAACAAATCGGCTGTTCATTCTGACTTCAGAGGTGAAATCATGCAAAGGCCCGTAAGTCAGCTGATAGCCAGGCACCGTTTTTAGCCAAAAGAGATTACACGCTGACCTTTTTTGCTTAACCATCAGTCAAAGTAAGTGGCTTAAAGAAGGCTGGGACGAGTATACTCAAGATGTACCGGAGAATACATTTGGTGAAAAGATGATGCGGCAAGATACGCTGAATATCTCAATTGTTTTTGTGCAGGACCAAATTAGCTTCCGAGTACTAGCAGTCATACTAAGCACAGAAAAATCACTTTTTTTTTGTATAAAAATAATGATACTGGAAATTGAGTCTGAGTTCCCCAAACCTTTCCTCCAGGTGTAGGTGTTGAAAACAAAAATAAAATAGGCGTCTCATGGCTCAGGTGAGCATTGCCTAAAAAACGCAATAACCCACATGGAGGGAAGCTAGGGCCCTTGACTTCAGCAGCCTGAAGGATGCCTTTGATGCTAGCTTTTCACACTTAAATATTATTGCATGGGAGGCTTTAAAGGACAGGTTAACCTTGACTACAAGAATCTGGGTAAGCAGACCTCTGACTGAATCAACTAGAAAACTAAAGAGGACAGAACGAATTCACTACCCCAAATACAGATTTCGCAGGTCTGACTTGGAACATCGTTTTCAGGATGCTGCAGTTCCTTCCCCTATGCACGTGGAGCACACTGCATATGGGCATTCTAGAGCCTCACCTCCCAAGTTACCTTTCACATGATCCTTGTATGATACTGGTTTTCTAGATCTACTATAGTTATTTAGATTTGTATACCGTCCTCCTGAAATTGGCTATATTATTATTCAGTTTATATTCTACCACTCTCCGCAGACTCGCGGAGGGTTACATAAAACCAATAAAACCCCCAATAAAACAGTCACAACTCCTAAATCCTAAAACAATATATGTAGCACCATTAATGATAAAAATTATTAATGTTAAAAATACACAATTTACTACAATTAATTAAACAATTAAAAGCTGCAATCAAGCCAGTTCTGGATATGAGTGACTCTCTTTCACCAGATGTTCGCCAGAGAGCCAGTTTGGTGTAGTGGTTAGGAGTGCGGACTTCTAATCTGGCGAGCCGGGTTCGATTCTGCGCTCCCCCACCTGCAACCAGCTGGGTGACCTTGGGCTCGCCACGGCACTGATAAAACTGTTCTGACTGAGCAGGAATATCAGGGCTCTCTCAGCCTCTCCCACCTCACAGGAAATCTGTTGTGGGGAGAGGAAAGAGAAGGTGACTGCAAGGCGCTTTGAGCATCCTTCGGGTAGAGAAAAGCAGCATATAAGAACCAACTCTTCTTCTTCTTTTCCTTGAATATTTTCTAATGGGGCGTTCTGACGGGGGGGGGGGGAGGCAATAGGTGCAGCAGGGAGTATAGACAAAGGTCCTAATCCACAGGTAAGAAGCACACCAGCAGCCTTTTTTATGGGGGAAGGAAACCCAAATGGGCTTCCAAGACCTGTGGGCACCAAAGCACCCTCCAACACTTTTCCTGGAGCCCACCACGTGTTTTTAGAAAGCGGGGAGGGTCAGGTGGAGCCTGATTGGCTGAGCAATGAAAAAGCATCCTGTTACGTGTCTTCTATGAGAATTTATGCAGAACTTCACTCCCTGTCATTTTGTGGTATGGCTCCAACTTTGCCGCCATGTGCCAGCCTCAAAAAGGTACCAGCAGGCTCAAAAAGGATGGGGAAAATATATTTTTTTTCAACGAAGAAAATACAAGGAGGTGCCGGGGACACAGTAAGGGCTTCGTGTACCCTGGCATTCAGGTGCCTCAAGAACATCTACAAGCACAAAACGGTCTTCTGTTGGCTACGGCAACAAGAGCTGCAAGTTACCTGGCCTGCCGAACACGGAGACTCCATTTACCTAGGATGGCTAACAGCCACTGACATGCTTATCTCCATGAAAGTAAGTCATTTCAATTTCACAAACAAGTTCTGGTTCCAGTTTTGGTCCATATCTATGAATACTTTAAACAACTGTAACTCCCCCCCCCCCACTCCCATTTGCAAAAATCATTCACCGTCATTCTGTGGACCATGGAAAATAACATTTATTCCTCTTTTACATGCACAGGACAGAAGGCTTAATTTTTTTCTGCACACAGTGTCCCTCGAGTTATCGGGGAGAGAGAGCTTTATATTGTGGATTGTTCAGAAAGACATCCGTTTTAAACCATCTCTACACCACGCTTCCGGAAGGGTCGTTTTAAGACAGACACACAGTAGAAGCAACGCCTAAGCACACACTGGTGCTACAGTACTCAATTACATGTATGTATCAAGACCCAGGAAAAAATATTCAATATGGCTTTCCTTCTTAGACCCCCTCTCTGCTTCAACTCCTGAATGCCGTTTCCATATCTGATTCATCTTCTCTGCTACGGTTTTCATATACATCTAATCTGTTATAAGGAGTATAGGCAAAAGTCCGAAGTTCAAGGTATGTCCACAGGTGAGAAGCACACCGACAGCCTGGGGAGAGGGGGTGGGAGTCACTACCATCAACGACACAAAATCTCACACCTTAGTGAGCTTTGGGGTCCTTGTTTATCATCGATATATGCCCCAGAGTGGAAAGAAACCTCTTCATTGGTGTGATCAATTCTTGCCCACATGCAAATGTCGTTTCCTTGGTGGAATATCTATACCTAAGAGGATGGTCGGTTGGGCCCAAAATTTAGCCAAGGAGCAATACACAGACCCAGAGATCTGAGCTTGCAAGCAGAAGGCTTTTCTGCACAAGCACCAGAAGATGACAGATTGGTCCATTTCAGAGCCTTGCCCCAATCTTGGGGGTAGTTTGGGGAGGGGTGTGTGGTGAAAAGGGGACAGCAAAACCCTGATGGGTGCATGGAAGACTGCGCAGGGCTCTTCTGCTGTGCCTGAGAAGTGAAACACTGGGGAAGGTAACAAGCAACACCAAGATTCTTCTAAAAACTAAATGTGAGATCCCTGAGGGGCACATGTATGCAGGAGACTAACTTCTTCTTTTTTTAAATCTGGCAAGGGTGTTCTTCCTAGATGGAAGCCACGCTAAAGATGCGTTTTAAAAAGGAAAAATACAGAAGGATCGGCTTAAAATAAATTTATTATCATACAAAAGTATGTGCGCTGAAGGTACATAAATAACATACAATGCAAATGAAAAGTGAACACACAACGGATCGCTGAAACCAAGGCAAGAAGCATCGCAACACAGGCCAGAACAAAGGTTAATATGTCAAGGGAGCACTAATGAGACCAGCAAAGGGAAGGGTGGGTGGGGGAGGAACAACAAATATAATACTTGAGCATCAAGATCTGAAGTTGCCATTAACACGGATGTACACTCAAGTTTATTAAGGATATAACATCGAAAAACACAGGATATTCTGTCAGCTTTTGAACACCATCACCACGGCCATGCTCATAAAACACACACACACACACACACACACACACACACACACACACACACACACACACAGATCCTCCCTGAACGCGGCCACTGTTCTTTAGCTGACTACAATCTCACACCCTACTCTCTGAGGCTGGGGCATGTGGGCAGTTTTTCCTGCAGAAGGCTTTGGAGCAACTCTTGTTCCAACCAATTTTTCAAGCCGGCCTTTAAAAGCTTGCTACGTCAGGAGATCATAGTCTGACGAAGAGCGCTTGCACTCGAAAGCTCACACCCTGAATAAATCTTTGTCGGTCTTAAAGGTGCTCCTGGGCTCTGATTTTTTTTGCAATCCCAGTGAGGTTCCTTGCCAAGCTGTTGTCCTGCATGAAGAACACTCCTTGGCCCCATGAGATAGATTCCAACACCAGTTCAGCCTCGTGTGTCTGCATGGGGGGAGGCAATCCACCTTGGGAGTGTTGAGGGCAGTTTCAATACAAGGGAGCAATTTCCTCCTCCTTGTAACATTCTGAGACTCCTACCCCCCCCGCGCCCCCCGCCATTGTGCCACTCCAGGTAACCGGACCCAACTGTGGAGGGGGACGGAGACTCGACCCCCCCTCTGCAGATGGAGACGCTGTTCCACAGAGAGGCTGCTGCTGGTCTGACAAAACGGCAACTTTTATGTTAAGAAAGTGAAATTATTTGCAGTATGAGCTTAAGGCTGATACAAGGGAGGGCATTTGAAGAAGAAGAGTTAGTCCGTATATGCCACTTTTCTCTATCCGAAGGAGTCTCAAAGCAGCTTACAGTTGCCTTCCCTTTCCTCTCCCCGCAACAGATACCCTGTGAGGAAGGGGAGGCTGAGAGAGCCCTGATATTACTGAAGAAGAAGAGTTGGTTCTTATATGCCGCTTTTTCTCTACCCGAAGGAGCCTCAAAGCGGCCTACAGTCGCCTTCCCTTTCCTCTTTCTTCTGCTGAATGCTGCTTCCCCATGACTTCGTGGTCAGCCCCTGCCAAATGCTTTCAGATGCAAACATTTGCCGCCAGACACTCCTTAAGGACTGCCGCAGGGCGAGGAGGCCAACCCCCCCAATCCTGACCCTCACTTAACTGTGGCCAGAACTCATTTCCTCCCTTAGCAAGTTTCCCAACACACCAGTTTTCACCTAGCAGACTGGAACCCAGACCTAAAAGCATAACTCATTTGTGTTAAGTGATGCAGAGTTTCCATCTTGCTTAAGAATGCAAAAAACACCTTTCTAGGTAACATCGATCTAATGCTATTCCAGAATTCCAGGGGGGTGGGGCCACGGGGTGTCCCGGAAATCAGGCCACAGGGTGTGCATTATAGATCAGTTTCAATGCTCGCCCTGACTTCCAGTGATTAAGGGCAAAGTTACACTTTCTTTCACTTCTCCTTGACCGTTTCCACACTGGGAACTTCACTGCCCCAGCTCCCATGCAGGAGCAAAAATCGGGGGCAGATGAGGAGCACCGGGCCAAATGCTCCCCCGTGAGGGTGCAGGAAGAGGTGGGGCAACCTGCCACGACTCAAACTCCAGCTTGCAGCCCGGCATGAAACCTCCAGTGCATAAACGGTCCTTCTGAAACTTAAATGCATTCAGCACACAAGATATAGTTTCTTGGCATACTGTCAAATGTATTATCTTAATTTGCCCTTCTCTGCTTGAACTACTGTCATGATAACACAATTAATCAGTAAAGCCTTCAATATAAACAATACTATTCCAATATGTTGTGGTTAATCTGAGAATGCTATTTTCTATACTGTGGCACATTTTAAATATTTCTAAGGAAACAACAAAGAGGCATTTTCAAAAATATACTGCTATATAATGCATGGAAAAAAGCCTTGTTCTCTTGACCTATTTCCAGCCTTGCACGTGTTACGTGGGTTGAACGACGGGCTTCACTTGAAGAGAGCTACACTGTGGGCAACGACCTGCTTGTGAGTAAATGGGCGAGATCCAAAAGGTGCCCTTTCTTCTAGTCCCTCGGCTAGAAAGACCAGACACCAGAACACGGAGAAGGAAACGGGTTCCCTCTCGTGACTAAAACGACAGAAAAATGAGAGCACAGAGGAACAGATCAAGAACCTAACTGCATAAACCCCTGTGCAAGCATCTGAGGAACAGCGCAAGCAACTGGATTTCACCCAACTCAATCCATCCTTTTGGGGGACTCAATCCAGTCTTTGTGGAAGCTGACTGACCTCACACCCTATATTAGACTGAGGGTTCATCTTCCCCATTAACAGATCAACGAGAGGACTACTGTTTACTCAAGTAGGTAGCCGTGTTGGTCTGAGGAAGAGTGCTTGCACTCGAAAGCTCACGCCTTGAATAAATCTTTGTTGGTCTTACAAGGTGCCACTGGACTCTGATTTTGCTTTGTTGTACTGTTTACTCAAACTACCCAGAAAATCCAGACAACCTGACGAATGGGGCCCAATGTTCCTTCTAATCTCCCCTCCCTCCACTGAACGGAGGAGGTGGCATCCTGAGCAGAAGAGAACTGCTGCCACCTTAAAATTAGCAAAGAATTATCACATGGCTGTGTTTGGATGCTGTGACAGAGTTTACTAATGTAACAGGATTAACTTTTGCTTATATATTCCCACTGTCATGATGGTCAGTTCTTAGTCTGACGAAGAGCGCTTGCAATCGAAATTGTTGGTTTTAAAGGTGCCATGGGACTCTGATTTTGTTTTGTTGTGCTGCTTCAGACCAAAACAGCTACCTGCTTGAATCTGCCTTAAAGTGGTCAGGGCTGCTGTTGAGTGGGGCTTCCTGGGTTAATGAAGCAGTTAGAAGGAACACGGACAGTGATAATTTTCTATCAACAGTTTTGGGAACGGATTTCCGGTTACTACCTCGGCCGCTGCTGTTTGTTACAGTTTTGCCTTTTCTCCGGCTGCAATGCAAATTTTTCTACACTATCTACAGAACTTCCCTTCTCAGCTCCTTCCTTATGAACACAGCGCAACCCAATTTACAGGTGTAACTGGACATATTTTCAAAGTCCCCCCCCCCCCCCGGTGCTTTCTGAAAAAGCAATTTAGAGAAATTTGTATAAAATTAGATTTTTTTTCTTTTGTAGCTTAAACATTATTTATAATTCAAAGAAAACAAAAACACCCAAACCAAAATCTTTGGAATGCCCGATCGAGAGGAACCGGAGCATTGTTTAAGAGAGTAAAAAATGAACTCTGGAACCAGAGCCGGCTCCTTTAGGTTTGCTCTCCCCGACCTTCCATTCTATACACTACAGTGGTGGAGATGTCCTCGTTTGACTCAGGCGTCACTTTTTTCCACACAGTCTCTCTTAGCGTAAGCTCGTACTGGAGGCTTTCGCAGTCCAACGGTCGGAGGGAATGCTAAGTCATTCAAGCAATATACACGATTTATTAGTTTACCAGCAAAAAAAGAAACATTCTAGTGTTACTGACATTTTGTGAGTAAGGCTGTCATCCTTCCACTGCTTCAACATCTGGGACATACATGGACAAGACATTTTTTTCTGACAGCTTTACCAAGATGCATTCCCCCTCCCGAGTGGTCTTGAGGCTGGACAGCATGAATGCAAAAGGCTACGGAGGAGCAACCAAACAGTACTTTGGGTTCCAAAGCCCTCTTCCTACTTCACTGCAATCTCCCTTCTCGGCTTCTTGTCAAAAGCCCTACTCCTCCGAAGGGATCGCAAAGCCTCTAGGGGTGCACCCAGATCTCTTCTGCCCCAGGAAGTCCCTTCATTTCTTTTTAACTGGGAGATATACATTTCTTTTATTCCTATTTCCTACTGCAGTCAGAAAGCTCAGAGTTGGGAGAAGATCCTTCACTGTTGTCAAACTGATTATCAGAGTGCCAGTGTGGTATAGAGGTTAAGAGCAGTGGCTTCTAATCCAGGGAGCCAGGTTTGATTCCCTGCTCCACCACTTGCAAAAGAAAAAGTTGGTTTTTATACTCCTCTTTTCACTGCCTAAAGGAGTCTCAAAGCAGCTTACATTCGCCTTCCCTTTCCTCTACCCACAACAGACACCCTGTGAGGGAGGTGAGGCTGAGAGAGCCCAGATATTCCTGCTCGGTCTGAATAGAACTATGAGGGCTGTGACAAGCCCAAGGTCACCCAGTTGGCTGCATGTGGAGGAGTGGGGACTGAAACCCGCCTCACCAGATTAAAAGCTGCCACTCTTATCCACTGCACCAGCTGGGAGACCTTGGGCTCATCACAGCCCTGAGAGTGCTCACAGTGCAGGGACATCAGGGCTCTCTCAGCCCCACCTACCTCACAGGGTGTCTGTTGTGGGGAAAAGATTAGGCAATTGTAAGCCGCTTTGAGACTCCTTCTGGTAGAAAAAAGGGGGGCATAAAAACCACCTTCTATTGAGAAAAGGCTCTTTTCTCACTGCTCTCTGGGCCAATACTGTTACCAAAATCTTCCAACCTGTATTAAATTTCTATAAGGACAAGTATAGAGTTTCAAGTTCCTGATAAAAAACTCTGCAAAGGGTAGGCTTGACAATCTCCAGGTAGCGGCTGAAGATCACCTGGGGCTACAATATAGAGGTCACCTGATCTCTAGAGCAGGGGTAGTCAACCTGTGGCCCTCCAGATGTCCATGGACTACAACTCCCATGAGCCCCTGCCTGCGTTTTCTGGCAGGGGCTCATGGGAATTGTGGTCCATGGACATCTGGAGGACCACAGGTTCACTATCCCTGCTCTAGACCATAGAGAGCAGCTCCCTGGGAGGAACCAGCTGCTTCGGAAGGTAGACTCTATGGTATTATCCCCTCTCCTCCCCAAGCCCCATCCTCCTCAGGCTCCGCCCCCAAAACCTCCAGATATTTCCCAGCCTGGAGCTGGCAACCCCAGCAAAGGGCCTTTCCACTTCACGCCTACAAGCCAACGTTGTATGAGCTGAGGCTCCCAGAAGGTACTGAAGGCCCCTTTCACTGGCCCAGGAAGCTATTAGGCCTACCGATCATAAATAACAAGGGAACTCCTGTCTCAGTTTTTCTTCGAGTTAGCCGGAGTGTAAGACAACCCCCTGGGCCAGGAGGCTATCATAGAAGGGAAAACATTTACAGCTCATGGTGAATGTGACACGGGCGCCGTCAGATATACGTGGCGTTTGTATGCTCGGAAGCATTGATGCAATACATGTCATTGAGCAACCTTCTAACCGAGGCATGGGAAGCAGCTAGGAGGGCACAGGACACACGAGGCGTCGCTAAACCCCAGGGACTCACCCGCTGATCGCCACCTTCCCGGCGAGGATCGAGCTTCTTCGCAAAGTGCCGCAGGTTGTCGTAGTTGTGGAAATTGCACAGCGAAACCAGATCCTGCAAAGTTGGGAGCACTGCATTATCTGACACAGCAAAAGCAGATCCGCAGGGTGATGCTAGCGCAGCCTAAAGTCTGTCGTTCATCTGCTGTCCAACTATCAAAAAATTCCTCACCCTTAAGGGAAATGCCATATTAACGGAGAATTCCCCACTGCCCCAAATACGAAAGTTTTGCACATCCTCGTCACAGCTCTCGTGGTGCAGAGTGGTAAAGCAGCCGACATGCTGTCTGAAGCTCTGACCATGAGGCTGGGAGTTCAATCCCAGCAGCCGGCTCAAGGCTGACTCAGCCTTCCATCCTTCCGAGGTCGGTAAAATGAGTACCCAGCTTGCTGGGAGGTAAAACAGTAATGACTGGGGAAGGCCAGGCAAAACCACCCTGTATTGAGTCTGCCAAGAAAACACTAGAGGGCGTCACCCCAAGGGTCAGACATGACCCGGTGCTTGCACCGGGGATACCTTTACCTTAAGTCACAGCTCACTTCTTTACAAAAATCTCACTACCCTACCAAAAAGTGTTGTTACTCTTTTAAGGTGCTGTTGGACTCTGTCTCTTTTCTGCTGCTGCAGACAGGTTAACGAACACAGCTACGCAGGTTGACCAAACCCTCAGAAACACCAAGGAGCAAGCCTGAAGCTGGTATACAAGGAGGAAAACTAGTGAAGCATTCCCACCTGTACAGAACGCAGAGCAGGGGAACAAGGGACATCAAGGAAGCTTTGCTTACGTGACAGAAGTGTATCCCTTTCACGCTGTTGCCCATCTTGTCCAGAGGGGGTGACCAACACATCATTCCCATCACGTTAGGAACCACCAGGATGATGCCACCAGCAACCCCCGATTTTGCAGGAAGACCAACCTGTGCGGGAGGAAAGAACAAATGGGCTGATGCTGATAATCCACACCTAAGTGATGTCCAGCCTGCGGTGAGGCTGCTGCTGGGAGACTGGCACGAACAAGGATGAGGCTGAAACATTTTAGCCTGCTTAGTGAGCTTAAAGCAGGGGTAGTCAAACTGCGGCCCTCCAGATGTCTGTGGACTACAATTCCCAGGAGCCCCTGCCAGCGAATGCTGGCAGGGGCTCCTGGGAATTGTAGTCCACGGACATCTGGAGGGCCGCAGTTTGACTACCCCTGGCTTAAAGACGTGAGCAATGAGGTGAGGTGAAGAACAAGGAAAAGACTTCTCTACTCAGTAAGTGGTTAATATGTGGAATTCGCTGACAGTGGATGTAATAATGGCTACAGGCATAGATGACGGATGAAAGGGGATGAGACAGATTCACAAAGGAGAGGCCCATCAGTGGCTACTAGCCCATGGGGAATAAAGGGAGTTTCCACATTCAAAGGCAGCGGATCTCAGAATACTAGTGCTGGGAGGCAACACTACAGAAAGGTCTTGGCCGCTGTGCCTTCTAATTGGTTCTCCAGAGGAACTGGCTGGTCACTGTGTGAGACAAGATGCTGGACTAGGTGGACCATTTGTCTGATCCCACAGGGCTCCTTTTATGTTCTTAGGAAGGCCTCGGCCTCTCTGCCGTGCTGTTGACCATCCAGATGAGCAGGTTGGCCACTGTGAAAGTGGGATGCTGGTCTGAACCAGCAGGGCTCTTCTGATGTTCTTAGGAAGGCCTCAGAATCTATAGGACCTTTAGTTGTTCAGAGGAACGGGCTGGCCGCTGTGTGAAACCGCATGATGGACTAGATGGACTGACCCAATAAGGCTCTTGGTGTGTTCTCATCATCTGAACATGAGAATAAGGCAGGAAATGAAACCTTGTAACATATTTATCTTGCCTCCATGCATACAAAATCAAGACTGAAAAGCTGGGATTGAAACAGTGGAGGATTTTGCTAGGAGCAGAGCCAGCTTGCCCTTTGGAAGAAGAAAGAGGGCAAAGAGAAATTCCTGCTCAACTGCAAGTGGCACACTCGCCAATGAAAACAGGGGAGAAAACAGAAAGGGATCCAGAAGGAGGGAGGCCGGGCAGGACGAAAAGGGAAATTTAAGTTCTGTCTCAAAACATCTGTTCCTTTTCAAATCTTTCCTGCCGAGATGGGGCTGCCGGGACTCTGCCACGTTGGAAATCAGTAGTTTGAATGCCAGGTAATGGTCTAACATGCCAGCTGTGTCATTATTTCCAGGACAGTAAAATACAGGATCTGAGCAGCTCTCCAAAAACAGGCTTTTCAGCCTCAGTAACACAGCAAACTTAGTTGGATGCCTGGACTGACCTATTAGTGTAGGGGTAGTCAAACTGTGGCCCTCCAGATGTCCATGGACTGCAATTCCCATGAGCCCCTGCCAGCATTTGCTGGCAGGGGCTCATGGGAATTGCAGTCCGTGGACATCTGGAGGGCCGCAATTTGACTACCCCTGTATTAGTGTCTTCGCCATGGCACTGCTTAGAAGAACCTCAGCATAGCTGGAGCGCAGGAAAAGATGTACTTACGTGGAAGGCGAATTGTCCTGAGAAGTCGTACATGCCACACGAATGCATCAAGCTGAGGGTGTTCCGAACGGCTTCGGGGCTCAGGACCCTCTCCCCGGTGATGGGGCAGAACCCGCCATTCGCCAGGGTGGCAGCCATCACGCTGGCCGACTCGCAAGTCACTTCGATGGAGCACAGCTTGGGGAAGAGAAAGGCGGCCTGTGAAGGGATCGCTTCCCATTCCTCTAGGCGCAAAGAGCCTTGGCATGCAACTGGACGGCTGGGAGTTCACTGTGGATGATGGGCTGCTGCACAGATCTTTTGCACCGGCCCACGTGAAGAACGAAATTTGAGTCGCCCCTTTCTGAACACCAAAGTTTTCCCCCCAAGGAATAAGCTTTCATGTGCATGTCTATGAAGACACGTTCCTGCACATGAAAGCTTATGTCTTGAATGGGACTTTGCTGGTCTTAAAGGAGCCCCTGGACTCAAACTTCGTTTAGATTGTTATGTAGCAGGGGTAGTCAACCTGCGGTCCTCCAGATGTCCATGGACTACAATTCCCATGAGCCCCTGCCAGCAAAATCTCTTAGCAGCTTTCAATGCCAGTCTCTAGGTGAGACCTAGGGATGCCCCAGGATTACATCTTATCTCCAGGCAATAGAGATCATGGAGAATATGGCCTCTTAGAAGGTGGTATTATGTCTCACTTAAGTCCTTCCCCTTGCCTAACCCTGCCCTCTACAGCAGGGGTAGTCAACCTGTGGTCCTCCAGATGTCCATGGACTACAGTTCTCATGAGCCCCTGCCAGTGTTTGCTGACAGGGACTCATGGGAATTGTAGTCCATGGACATCTGGAGGACCACAGGTTGACTACCCCTGCTCTACAGGATTCACCCACAAAGTCTCTGAGTTTTTCCCAAACCGGAGCTGGCAGCTGGACTCTTAACTTCAAGATGCATTCTATTTTACTTTTCTTAATACCCACAGCACAGCATCATAGAATCATAGGCTGATGCTGTGAAGGCTCAAGGGGGTGGCAGGTTACAGTGGATGAGCGATTGGGATGTGAGTGTCCTGCATAGGTTGGACTAGATGACCCAGGTTGGACTAGATGACCCCTTCCAATTCTATGATTCTAGAGAATGAGTCATCTCATGACAGATTCACTCGAGTCAAAAACCCAAGGTAGCAAAAGGGTGAGGAATGATTAAAACATCTCCCCCCCCCCTGCGCCTGCCATACAATTAGCAAAACTGCAGACCTCCAGGACTAGAGAATTAGCTTTCTGCTCACTTGACCCAAGCCTTCATAATCCAGTGGTGTAAATACAGCTGACCTCATTACAGAAGTCCAGGGGGGCACGAGCCAGAAGACCCCAAGCTGTGCAATGCAAGGCCGGCCAAACTGACCCATTTTAGGCTTGAGTGTGATGGGCTGCCAATGGCACACCCCACTGAAAATCTGGAAAATGAACAAAAAATCTCACTGCACAGTAATGCTACGCAGTTGTGCTTCAAGGACTAAAGCTACATTTCCTTAAATTTTAAGAGGTTACCTGGAAGTAGAAGTCCAGGATGCCCACCATATCTGTGCCTTCTGGGAAACACTGGAAAAAAATAACATAGCAAATTTAATGCACTGTGACACACCAAGGAATCCAACAAAGCTGCGCTGAAGATCATGAGGTATTATAGAATCAACTGAATGCTGAGTTATGTGACGTCACCCTTTATTTTGAAGTACCCTCACAACTTGCATATATCAAACATTTAATTTCATTTCCTAAATAAGCCTTCTTCAGGTACTTCTTCCTTCCCAGCGATTATATCCATGAAAAACTAGCAGAAGGCCAGATAAAGCTCAGAAAGGGAATAAACGTTTTGGGTACCTGGAAGGCCATCGGCTCCCCTTTGTAAAGCCCTTTATGTTCTTTAGAGCAGTACAAGCGTAGTCAACCTGTGGTCCTCCAGATGTTCATGAACTACAATTCCCATGAGCCCCTGCCAGCGTTTGTTGGAGGTAGGATTAAGGTAGGATTAAGACAAGAAAAGTACTGGTCAATCTGTGCTATGGAGGGCAGCAGAGTAGATTTTGCCTGAGTTCAGCCCTGGAACAGGATGCTTGGCCATACCATGCCGAATGCAGTTTCAGAGCAGTCATTGCAGTTCTGTTGTGTGTTTGTAGGCCCCGCTAGGGAATCAGTTTCATACCCCTTTTACAGATGGAGTACAGAAAAAAAAAACCTGTTGTGTTTTTCTAGCTAGTTTTGTTTTTTACTTATAAGAAAGTTGAGATGCAACATCGTGTTGCGTTTATCCAAAACTTGCCTTCTTCTCTTTCAGGTAATAGCCTATAGCAAAGTTTCGGTCCCCACTCTCTCGTTCAGACTGGAACCTAAAAAGGGACAGAAATTCAAGTTAAAAAGAGGACAAAATACTGAACGCTTCGGCCATGGGCTATGTCCTTCCAGGTTAACTATTTGTAATCTTTAAAACCAAGATCGTACAAATATCTAGTAATCTAGGAATTTTTTTCCTGGTAGCATTTACATATCCATATTTTGATATTTTTTAAAGCCACTGCAAACAAGATCAGAAAAATAGTATGATAAGGAAAATGAAAGGGGGAGTGATCAATGTCCTGTTCAGTGGTGTATACTTTCGGGGAAAACCTGAATAAGAAAATCTAATAAAACATTTTCTGATTCAAGATTAAATAAATCATTTAAATAAAGTACTAGCGCCAGCATTTACACCCTTGCTTCATATCCCACATTTACCCAACTAGCATGCTTTTCGTATGTGCGACAGAAAATTTCTCATTTTTATATTCACCCAATATTCTGCTTTGAAAAATGTTCTACCCTTTATCACTGATTCTGCTTATTACTGTTAGTGGAGAGTTCTTTTAAGGAAAGGACATGACTGGCAAAAGAATGGACTATAAATTGAATACGAGAAACTAGATTTTTAGGGATTATATTATTAGAGAAGAGAAGCTTGTGCTGTGGGATATTAGTCCTCCACACTGAGAATTTAACTTCGATCTGAGGAAGAGTGCGCTCACGCCCTGAATAAATCTTTGTTGGTCTTAAAGGTGCTACTGGACTCTGATTTTATGGTGCTACTTCAGACTGTGTGCTCCATATTCTGAATTGAATTATGAGTCTTGTTCGAGGCATTACTATACTACCTCCGAGCCTTAATGATATATTGTATGCTGAAACAGTTTGGGGAAGGGGGTGTTACTTGGCCACTGAAGAAGACCTCCTGGGTCAAAACTTGTTTGGTCACAACATGAGTAACCATTAATGTTATTCTTGGGAACTGCATGTGCAACATTATATAGAGTGCTTTAAACAAGGATTTATGTTTAATGATATTTTTGTTTTGTCGTTTTTAACCCTATTTCTGTGCACTATATCAGTGCTCCCCAACCTTTTTATCACCAGGGACTACTCAACGCTTAACAATTTTACTGAGGCCCGGTGGGTGGGGGGTAGTTGACTCCTCTACTCTCAACCACTGCCCTAACGCTCTCTGATCGCTATGGTAATGTTTAAACATCCCTTCAAAATAAGATACAGACACGCCACAACAATGAACATAAGGAACATTTTATTTTCATGGACATTTTAACTCATGACAATGACAAATCAATGGGAACCCTGAACTTGTTTCTCTGCAACGAGGTAGTCCCATCTGGGAGTGATGGGAGACAATGACACCCGAAGTGTGTTGTAAAGGGCCGGGGGGGGGGGGGATGAAGTAAAGGGCCGGGGGGGGGGGGAGAAGGCGTCCTTCGCGGCCCACCTCCAATTAGTCGACGGACCACATGTGGTCCACGGCCCACAGGTTGGGGATCGCTACACTATATAATAAATGTATTTTCAGGTTACTTAACATTCAGGTTCTTTCAGGTTGAGTGTTGTTCCCTTTTGGTCTTCCTATCAGAAGGATGCCATGGCTTAGTTAAACTAGCTGCAGTTAAGTAGCCTGATGGTTGCAAAGTTTTGTCAGGAGCGGCCACAGATGTCCCGGTACAACACACACACACACCGCCCATTCCCACTGGCCAATGGCAAGGGAGTTTGTGCCACTGCACAGTGGCAAGCCAGGTTTTTCTAAGCTATCTGAGTTACCAGCTAGGTCGCTGGCACCCGGGGAGGGTGAGCGGAAGCAGTGGTTCTGAAGGCAGGAACTAGTGAAAGACCTGAAAACGGGAGATCAATTCCTAGTTTCCCAAACTAAGTGCTGTAAAAATAAGATATGACTTTGTATCATGTATGCACTGAATCTTAGAAAAAGAAAAAAAATTACAAATTCTTCCACCATTTGGGCCCAGTGCACCAAAGAAAAAGCAGAGCACTGCCCAAGTCATAACAACTATGCTACGGGTTCAGGCCCGAATTCAAAAACTGTGGAGGCTCATTTTCAATGGCTGCTCCCCTGGATAGACAGCCTGTCATTCCAGTGTCAAAATGTCTTCCAAATGCATTGAGCAGGGGGTTGGACTAGATGCCTTTGGAGGTCCCAAAGAATCTATAATTCGATGCACTGTAAAAATATCTCTTCATACGGATGTCTGGAGCTGGCTGCTAGTAAGTCAGTGAAGGATTTTGGCAGGCCCTTTAAGAAAAGTGCAATTTGTACATATTTTAATCCAACAATACCCGATGGAAGGGTGAACTTCAAAACAAAAAAACAGACTTACGTGGCATTGCTGAACCCGACGTATTCGTTTCCAGCCATCTTATTCATGAACTGCATCACCTATTGAAGAAGCACCCCAGATTTTTCAGTACAACGCAGCCTATCAGAAAGCTAGCAAGAAGACTCCCTGCACGTTTGAATCTGCCTTAGACTGAACCAGATGCCTCTTCCACCGAGGTCAGGATTGTCCACTCAAACTGGCAGCAGCTCTCAGGCAGAGGCCTTTCCCTTCAACAAGTACCCAAAAGGTTAAAGAAATACAAATACGCAGCCTAGTAATTCCGTTTCTCCACACAGAAAGTTAAAAATGCTCAAACACACAACAAAACATGTATGTATTTGCAAGGTAAATAAAGGCAATATGAAGTTTGTAATATTGTAATATTAAAAAAACCCAGTAATACTGGTTTTAATTACCTTGTAATAAATGCATATGTTTTCACATATCTGAGCATATTAAACTTTATACATGGAGAAAGACTGCACATTTTTATTTTTTTTAACCTTTTTGGATCTTGATTTAATTTGGGGGGTGGGGGTAATTTCTTTTCTCCTTTCCTTCTGATCCGGTCTCTCCCATCACCTCCTGCCTGTCTATTAACTGGAGATAAAGCAGATTGAACCTTCTGCAAGCCAAGCATTATGTTTAAGGTGACCAGATTGTCCCACTTTTGGAGGGACATCTGGGGGTGCCTGGCAAATTGTACTTATGTTGAAATTTTAAAAATATATATTACAAAACTGTTTTTGCATTCTCTGAAACTTTTTGTTGCTCCATATAGGCAAAAATTTTAATCAAGAACCCCCCCGGTCAATGGTGTCCCGCTTTACCAATGTTAAAATCTGGTCACCTTAATTATGTTCTACCCTGAGCATCCCTTACATGACTGCCTTATACTGAATCAAACCATCAGACTCAGTATTGTCTACTCAGTCTGGCAATGGCTCCCCGAGGTCCATGCGGAGGTCTTCCACATCACCTGCTGCCTGGTCCTTTTAACTGGAGGTGTTGGGGATTGAACCGGGGACCTTCTGCATGCCAAGCAGAGGCTCTTCCACTGAGTCACAACTCCTCTCTGAGGCTGCCTTATACCAAGTCTGAACACTGGGATCTATCAAGATCTACTCTGACTAGCAGCTGCTCTCCTGTATATCACCTACCCTCTGATCCTTTCTTAACTGGAAGTACTGGCAAATGAACCTGGGTCCTTCTGCATGCCAAGCAATGTCCCATCCCCAATTTCAGTGGTGTATTTCGGTGCATATTTAGGTCAACAGAGTTTATTAGCAGCCGGTGTTCCCACCAATCAGAAGGGGAAATGCAGAAAAGACCAACACAGTACAGCCCTGCGCATATAAACTTATACCCGGAAATAAGTTTTAAAATGTGTAAGAGACACTCACATAGTCAAATTTCTCTGCGTTATTTGCTCCTTGCTGAAAGGAAAGAAAACATATTCACAAAGTTTGTTAATACAAGGAATAGCTTTCGAGCTAATTTCACTTTAGTTTAAAAAACAAAGCTTAGGTAACAAATTCTAATCCATCTATCTATGGCTACTTTAAACATTAAACATTAAATTGTTACTTTTACTTATTAATCTAATGACCTAAAGTTAGGAGACTAAACTGCTTACATCAGCCTCAAAAGAATACGATAGAAAGTTTTAATTAATAGTTTCTAATATGTAAGAAATAGGGCTGAACGTTGAATAAGGCTAGCTTTATTTGACATGCTCTTTATTGAATAGTTATAGAGGAGTGTCAGGAATCACCCTTCCAGTTTACGGTAATCAGTGGATACGCTACCCATTCTGTTCTTTACATTCTGCTGGACACTAAGGAAATTCATGGTTCGACAGATAGTTGTGTTCCGGTCACAACAATGTGTGCCGTCAAGGTGCAGCCGACCTGCGCCGATTGTGTAAGGTTTTTCGGGGCAAGAGATGAACGGAGATGGTTTGCTATAATCTGCCTCTGAGTACCCACACTGGACCTCTGGGAGGGGGGGGGGCATGTCCCTTCCAAGTTCGTACCGGGGTCAACCCTGCTTAGCTCCCGAGCTCTGCAGAGATCAGGCTAATCAGACTGCTACTGGGTAGAGGTGGGGAACCCGCTCTGTTGGGGATCCAATTCTGCATCTTGAGTGCAGAAGACTCAGGGAGGGGGGAATCTACCAACAGAGCTTAATGAGCAGTGGCATCACAGCAATGATGACTACACGGCATAACAGAAACTGGGTTAGCGGAAATATATTTTCCCCCAGCTGATTGCAGCCTCTTAAATGTGGGACTTCTTAAAGGTTAAAGGTAAAGGTATCCCCTGTGCAAGCACCGAGTCATGTCTGACCCTTGGGGTGACGCCCTCCAGCGTTTTCATGGCAGACTCAATACAGGGTGGTTTGCCAGTGCCTTCCCCAGTCATTACCGTTTACCCCCCAGCAAGCTGGGTACTCATTTTACCAACCTCGGAAGGATGGAAGGCTGAGTCAACCTTGAGCCGGCTGCTGGGATTGAACTCCCAGCCTCACGGGCAGAGCTTCAGACTGCATGTCTGCTGCCTTACCGCTCTGTGCCACGAGAGGCTCATATTAAGTATTACCCGGTTTGAAATGGTTGGGGCATAAGGGATTTGGTGGGACTTTATGCTCTCTCTTCTCTGCTGGGGGGAGAGGGGCTTTTATGGTCATCCTCCCCCCCCCTCCTTCTGAACAACAAGATGCCCTGAAGATTCGGGGGCAATTCTAACACATTACAGTTGCTGATGGAAGCGCCAACATAGCACTGGCTCTTCTTGTGACAAGAGAGTAAGAGTCGGGTGACGCCACCAGGCGCCAGTGAACCCTGGCCCTGTCATGGGAGAGGGAGGGGGTCGCCATCCTGGATGGAGAGGGCTCCGCTCGCTGGGCAGGCTTCTTCTTGGGCTGTGCTGCAGTAGCTACAGAAGTCACAAATACTTTTTAGAAACCGAAATATTTATGGGGTACTTCCATAGGGGTTTGGCCTTTGGCTAGCATGCTCCCCTCAAAAACTAACAACTAATTTTGCATGAATGTTTAGAGTTGTAAGAGTAAACTTTTAATATAAATAGAGACTGTGAAAACACTGCCGTATAGAGCTACAGAGAGAGGTTGCCCTGGCATAAATCCAGATTCCAGTGGGTTTATACAGGTCAACAGATGGGATCAAGGGACACGGCAGCTCTTATCCTGATCCGAGGACCATCTTGATAGACTAGGGATCCCCAACTGCTTTGAGCTTGTGGGTATCTGGATCCAGCATGGTGGGCCCAGCCACAAAATGGCTGTCGTGGCTTACTTTTGGCCACAGCAAAGATCCTTTGGTGATACCTACCACCAAAGCAACATTTAAAAAAAACATAACCTACAAAGCAAAGCAAATCTCCAGTGGCCAACCAGAACCTTGCTGGGCAAAAGCCCCACCTGGCCCTACCCATTTAAATAAAAAACTTGGTGGGCACTGGGTCAGCAGATGCTAGGGTGCCCATGGGCACCACACTGGGGACCCCTGTGCTAGACACTTCCAAGAGAAGTTCCCCCCTGCAATTCCTTGTTATTTTAAAAACAGAATGCCTCAGCTTTAATAGGCTCTGACACAGAAGCATCTGGATATATTGTTCCACTGCCCTGATTATGTAGACATTCGTAGCAACTTGACTGAACCACTCCTTAAAAAGTTGCCAGAACATCATGATGTAGATCGAGCAAAGAGGCTGCAAAGTGATGAGTCCCCCTAGGTGACAACTCAGCTGGCTAAGTTTTGTGCCACCGCCATAAAAATCCGATGCTCTAAAGTAGCATAGTTTTAAGTTCTATTTTATGATCCGTTTTAAATTGTATTACATGAAATGACCACATTCTTTTGGTCTCTTATGTATCTACTTCATATAATTTGGTCTGAACGACTGTAATAAAGTTTGATTGACTGATTGGAACATCTGCTTTAAAGTTTTACGTTGGATCTGTAATCTAAAGAGATTGCCTCAAAACAATCCAAGAGACATTTATTGGAGCTATATTTAGGGGAAGGGAAGGAAAACAAACCCTAGTGTTTTATATGTACCGGTGTCCTATGCAACCAGACGCATAAAGCCAGCCTCATTTCCCATTCTACAAAGCGGATTAGGATGTTGCAGATAACCTGTGAAGCCACACGCACCCGTTCATCTAGTGATGTGCAGGCACACGCGCATGATCACCAGCTGAAAGAATACACCACACTGTCGTGTCAAGGTTATGCACCAACAGATTTCAAACTGCGGCTACCCACAGAGTCAACGATTATCTAAAAGTATGCCAAAATAATAAGCATTTGGGTCGAAAGGCATTAGAGGAAGAAAAAAAAAAAGAGAACACGTTCTTTTTTAAAAGTAACTCCAAATCTGTTCAATGAAAAAATAATTAAAAGAAGAAATTACCAACTTCATTGAACGGTTGCGGCTGTCAAAATATTCCAAAGATCCTAATGCTGTAAAATATGTAACAACATTTAAACCACAAAAAAAACCTTATAAATGCACAGTGAATGTCTCTCTGGGAAAAGTGGGTGGGCATTAGTTACGGGAGGCTGAAGTGGTTACTGTTGCATGGTTATGGTTAAGACAGGAACTGAAACAAGTTTTGCTCTTCTCCCCTGCATTGAAAGGGAAAACAGGTGCTTAAGGCAAGAATACAGAACCAGTTTGGTTTTCCGTTCCCCCTTAAACTGCAAAAAAAAAAAAAAAAAAAGAATTCTTGCAAGTTTATTTTTTAACAAAATATACACGGCAACTGAGGTTCTGACCGTATAGCCAAGCAAACTTATTTCAGCTTGTATTAAAAGGGAGAGATTTGTTTCTTTTAACATTGCATTAGGATTAGACACACAAAAGTCAATTTTTCACATCTCCTATACACCGGCTCAAGGGCGGGCGGGGGCCGAGGCCCTGTGCCACAGAGATAAGGCTCACACAGTTCCTAAGAACAGGCCTGAAGATTGTGAGTTCGCAGGAGACGCCTTCCTGGTTTTCGCTTTTCTATTTTTAAACAGAGAGAACTGGTAGGCAGAATCACTATAACAAACCGAACCAGAACAGGAGAGCTTGGTGTTTTTTCTCCCTCCCTTTGGCAATCCTGACGACAATTTTCCTGGCAATTTGGTGGGGGGAGATGGAGTTCTTGTTTGATGTTTTATTTTTTGGCTCGGGGATGATTTCCCAGTTTCTCAAATCTTCTGGGTTTTACTGACGGAATCTTACAAATAATTCTACGGACGTATCATGCAAAAATGTAACTTCACACGACATAATATATACATTTATACACTGACTGTGTGCATGCTTGCATGTATATTTATGTGTATATACACACACAGAGGCTCCACTGTGTATATACAAATGCATGTCGAGGGACACAGAACTGATTTAAGACCGAGAAGATCCAAGGGAACACGTCCTCACTCATGCACAATTTTCAACTGGGACAGTGTCACTGTTAGAGGCTGAGCCGTTATGTTGCTCATATTAAAGCTTTGCCAGCGTGCAAAAGGATCGCAGAAATTCTTACGATCTCTAAAACTGAACAATTTCAGTTTTGGTATGTACATGATGCTCAAATCTGTTCCACTTAATATTTCTGGTAAGGCCTTGGAGGAGGAGCGTGTCTCATGGCTTAAGTGCCACTCAGCACTTAACACCCACTCAGGGTGGTTGCCCCGCCCCTGAGTGCCTTCTCTTCCAACCGGCTTGCCTGTCGGTCTAGCAGCCAGCCAATCGCTTTCCGTCCCCCCACTCCTGATCACCCCATCCTCCTTCCACTTCCTTCTGAGGCTCGGAGGCTGCAGATCCCTGCTGTGTGAGAGCTGCCCCTGCTAGTGAGCTCCCCTCCTGGGGGCCTGCAGGCTTTCCAGGTCCTGGGGGGAGGGGGAGGCCATCCACAGAGTTCTTCTACCCCACCCCCCTAATCTAGCACCCGTTGTATTCCTGAATGCAATGGGTCTGGCCCCTAGTAGCATATATAAAAACCGCAGGCTGCTAATACTATTCCTTGTATTAAACTTTATTGACTTCTGTACCCTACCCGTTTTAAAATATTAACACGTCTTAACAGACACTTTGCAGCACTTAAAAATGCCAAACACAACAAAAAACACAACAAAAAAGTGCCTAACTAGTGTTTCAACAAGCTAGTCTTTTAAACTAACATGCTGATCGCGAATCTTAACCCTGAGCTCAGGATGCAATCAGTACTGTGAACACAGAGCTCTTCCAACAGAAGAATCAACCTGTGGGATCAGGTCCACCTAAGTGCAGCAAGCCAGCTTACACAGTGGCCAACCAGCAAACAACAGGCACAGACAATGAGGCCTTCCCCGGATGTTGCCTCCTGGCTCTGGGATTCAGAAGATTGGTGCCTCTGAATGGAGAGGATCCCCTCAGTCACCATGGCTAGTAGCCATTCTTAGACATACTCTCCATGGATCTACCTATAAGAACATCACAAGAACCTTGCTAGATCAGACTGGTGGTCCATCTAGTCCAGTGTTTTGTCTCACATAGTGGCCAGCCAACTTCTCTGAAGGGACAACAATAGGGCAGAGAGGCCTTCCTAAGAACATGAGACGAACCCTGCTGGATCAGAGCAGTGGTCCATCTAGTCCAGCCTCCTGTCTCACACAGTGGCCAACCAGTTCCTCTGGAGGGCCAACAGCAGGGCAGAGAGGCTAAGGCCTTCCCAAAACCATCAGAAGAGCCCTGCTGGATTAGACCAGTGGTCCATCCAGTCCAGCATCCCATCTCACACAGAGGCCAACCAGCTCCACTGAATGGACAACAACAGGACAGCTTCCCCTGATGCTGACTCCTGCTCTGGGATTCAGCAGCTTAGTGCCTCTGAATGTGGAAGTTCACCTCAGTCACCTTGGCTAGCTGCCACTAAAAGACTCCATAAATCTGTCGGACCCCCATTTAAAACTGCCTATGCCTCTGGCCGTGGCTACATCCTCTGGCAGTGACACATGTTGGGTATTTCCTTTTGTCCATCCTGAATCTACTGCTCTAACATTCTGGGAGACGGATAAGTTCTCTCCTTCTACTCTCTGTAAGGTAAAGGTAAAGGTAAAGGTATCCCCTGTGCAAGAGCCAAGTCATGTCTGACCCTTGGGGTGACGCCCTCTAGGGTTTTCATGGCAGACTCAATATGGGGTGGTTTGCCACTGTCTTCCCCGGTCATTACCGTTTACCCCCAGCAAGCTGGGTACTCATTTTACTGACCTCGGAAGGATGGAAGGCTGAGGCAACCTTGAGCCGGCTGCTGGGATCGAACTCCCAGACTCATGGGCAGAGCTTCAGACTGCATGTCGGCTGCCTTACCACCCTGCGCCACTAGAGGCTGTTTTACTCTCTGTACTCCATGCCTAATACATACAATTCTATCATAATCCACCTACCCCTCCCAGTTGTCTCTTCTAATCTGAAAAGCCCCAGACTCTTCAACCACTCAAAGTTAGGGGCTCCAATTCTTTCATTCATTAGCCACACAGAAAAGCTTAAGGCCTGAATCCCATTCCATTGACAAGACTACCTGGAATGCTTTGTTTTAAGAAGAAAATCGACAACAAACTGGAGAAGACTAGACAGAACATTCAAACCCGTATTTTGAATGTATACAGTTATTTAGCAGAAGCACTGAAGGGACGTCTGTCCACATCAAAATATGCTTTGTAACACTTGAGAGCGCTCTAACATCCTCACCAAATAGGTATTTATGAAAATTATTGAATGTGTTGAATTATTTTTAAAAATGCATGGTTTAAGAGATAGCTCCCTTGCCTGCTTACAGTGTTGTAATTTTGACCACATTACTTAGTAATTCCACTTTGGGCATAATTTTCATTTTAAAATGGCTCCTATATTCATACTTTGTAATATCTGAATCAGGAACCAAGGGGCCTGGGTTCAAAACCCAGTAACAAATTACTTGCTCACCAGGAAACTTGGACAGATTACAGCTATGAAAACAGAAGTAGCCTCTTTCAAGGGCTGTTAAGGTGGAAGCAGCGCCCCTACTACCATTGAAGTGTTGTAAATGCTTAAACAGAGGCTGGATAGCCATCTGACGGAGAGGCTGATTCTTTGAATGCTCAAGGGGATGGCAGGTTCCAGTGGGTGAGCAATAGGGATGTGAGTGTCTTGCATAGTGCAGGGGTTGGACTAGATGACCCATGAGATCCCTTCCAACTCTATGATTCTATGTACATGAATAAGGGAGGCTTAAAAAACCTGAAGGCCATGTTGTAGAGGGCAAATGATGCTGGTATCTACCATAGAAATGGAGGATTATGTTGCTTAAGGGAAAACATTTCTAAGACATACTAATTTGCAATGCTGATAAATGACAATCGCGTCTGAAACGCCACAAGCTAAGTTTAGCTACTGTATGACCTTATATGTCAAGAGATTTCTTAATAAGTTGAAGTTGGTCCTTAAATATAAAACATGTCCCTTGAAAAAGCTGTAGGGAAAACACGTCGGGACTTGTGTGAAATAAGAAAAAAAGAATCACTGAAACTGAAGACAGACAACTCTATATAAGTCCAATTTGGATATTTTTTATTGCCATATTGGTTTCCCAGTGCGCCTGTACTATTCTAGAGAAATGACAATAGGCAGCTCTGACTGGACAGGAACAGAAAAGGTTATCTGGGTTTAAAGACATTTCTGTGTATTTATCATTTTTGGAAGATGCTTGTGACAAAATACTGGCATCCCCTTTACTTTCTTTTAAGCTCCAGGCTGTGACACATCTTTTCTGACAGGCAAACAATTAGGATTTTTCTTCACAGGCTTTTAAACAGTCTGCTCCATTTTATGACTAGTTTTAACGCTGCTTGCATCTAATAGCTGGTGTTTTATACATTGATATTTGATTGTAGGCTGCCTCAAGCAGGGCTTCTGAAAAGGCAGTGTAGAAATATAAATAATTACCTACTGATTTACAAAAATTAATACACTGAATGGGCGGCTGAAGAGACACAGCATATCATAGATGAAATTCAGAACAGCCCTGCTGTTTAGCCTGGAGAGGAGGCGACTGAGAGGGGATCTGATAACCATCTTCAAGTATTTAAAAGGCTGCCATGTAGAGGATGGAGCAGAGTTGTTCTCTCTTGCCCCAGAGGGACGGACCAGAACCAATGGGATGAAATTAATTCAAAAGAAATTCCGTCTAAACATCCAGAAGAAGTTCCTGACAGTTAGAGCGGTTTCTCAGTGGAACAGGCTTCCTCAGGAGGTGGTGGGTTCTCCATCTTTGGAGATTTTAAAACAGAGGCTGGATAGCCATCTGACGGAGAGGCTGATTCTGTGAAGGCTCAAGGGGGTGGCAGGTTACAGTGGATGAGCGATAGGGTTGTGAGTGTCCTGCACAATTGGACTCAATGACGCAGGAGGTCCCTTCCAGGTCTGTTATTCTATGATTCTACTAGGGCAGGGGTAGTCAACCTGTGGTCCTCCAGATGTTCATGGACTAGTCCATGAACATCTGGAGGACCACAGGTTGACTAACCCTGTACTAGGGGACAGGGTAGGCAGGAAGACATCATGCACTCGCTAGCGGCGTTCCAAGTGACAGGTTCAACCTCAACAGTGTCCATAAACACACACACTGCTTGCAACCTAGGAAAACGAAAGTCCATTCCTCCCCAGGAACCAAAAAAAAAAAAAAAAGAGAGAGCACTAAGAAGAAGAGTTGGTTTTTATACCCTGCCTTTCACTGCCTGAAGAAGTCTCAAAGTGGCTGACAAGTGCCTACCTTTCCTCTCCCTCTCCCCTTGAGAGGTAGGTGGGGCGGAGAGAGCCCTGAGAGATCAGTAAGTGGCCCAAGGTCACCCAACTGGCTGCGTGTGGAGAAGGAGTGGGGAACCAAACCCGGTTCTCCAGATCAGAGGCCGCCACTGCTAACCACGACGCCAAGCTGACTCTCAGCAGAGCCACTCAGTGGAGGCAATGCTGCCACAGCACCACCAGCCAACACTCCAGAAACAAAAAGCACACCTTTACTACTAGTAATAGTTCCCAACGTGATCAAAATGTATTTATTTATAGATCTGAACTGCAGGTAGCAGAAATAGCTAGCTGCAATGCATACAAAGCAAATGTCACCCCCTCCCCTTGTAGGTTTCCATAACCCCTGAAACGGCATCCATCCTGCTGTGTCGGTGGAATCCCAGGAACACCATGGAAGTAGGGGGGGGCGGGGGCTGCAGCAACCATGGGCCGGGGAGCAAAAATGGCTCCCTCTTCAGTAAGCAAAGTACCTAGAACAGAAACTAAGGTTGGACTCCCAAGTCAATATCCATAAATTAAGGATCTAAGGTAAGGCAGCAGAATCCATTAGGCAATTAGTCATCAAGGAAAATGTCACACTTTGCCAGTCTTGAAGATGTTCAGATCTAATGAATGCCAAGCGACATCACTCACAACTTTCAATAATGGTTTTCAGAAGACATTATTTTTGTTGCCTTAAATAGGAAAAGTAATCAGAAGGTAGCAAGAGCGCAACTTAGGATATACAAAAATTTAAACTTTGTTGTTGTTGTTCTCATTCTGGATGACACCCACCACAACTTGGCAAACACAAGGGCCGATGCAAGCAATATGGCAGAACTGCTGCTGAAGTTCGACAACTTCTCCTGGAGAGCTCAAGGCCCCCTACTGATCCTGACTTCTAAATCAAATATACCGCCTCTCTCTGATTCTTCTGATCATTCCTGAAATCAGCACTCCTACGACAATTCACTGAAGTTATATTTTAATTTTAAAGTTAGTTGTATGCTCAATGTCGTGATTTTTTCCTAGAATACTCTTGTGTTCATATTTAAAGTTTAAAACAAGGCAAAGGTAGCAGAACCCTAGACCAGGGGTAGTTAAACTGCGGCCCTCGAGATGTCCATGGGCTACAATTTCCATGAGCCCCTGCCAGCATTTGCTGGCAGGGGCTCATGGCAATTGTAGTCCATGGACATCTCGAGGGCCGCAATTTGACTACCTCTGGACTAGACTTTAGGCTGGATTTCACAGATTTATGCATGTGGAAGAGGGTGATCTTTACCAATCCCTTCCTCCCATAGCATCCTTCCTATGCTGCTTATCAGCAATTGACCTGGCTGACAGGTAAAATGAAAGGCCACCTGTGTGTGTGTGGGGGGGGGGTGTCACAAAAATGCTCCCCCACCTACACGCTCTTGGAATTCTAACAGGGATCCAAACCGCCGGTTGGTCATTTCCTTCAAAAAGGATATAGTTTATGCAGATACGGAAACACAACTCTAATAACTATTTCAAGGTTCAACTCTCAGAGTCAGAAAACTACAGGGTCTAGTCAAGGAAAGAACGCATCCCCTATAAAATTCAGGAGGGGCACACTACGGAAGGGACGGAAGTAAAAAATTCACCTTCGGACTGCGTGAGAAATTTGGCTGTGAATTAATTCAGCTTCTTGTTTTTGCCAAGCAACATGTACTAACATGTTTGCCGAGAGGCCAAGACCATATGGCCGGTAGCTCTCATGCGTTAAAGCTGTCATGTGCGCAGCCAATGGGAGCCTTTCCAGGAGCTCCTTATGTGCCTAGCATAACATCAGATCCACGCCTAAGGGGGAACAGATCAGGGGTGGCAGAACTGTGGCTCTTCAAATGTCCATGGAGTACAATTACCACGAGCCCCTGCCAGGCTCATGGTAATTGTAGTCCATGGACATCTGAAGAGCCGCAGTTTGGCTGCCCCTTCTCTCGATCAAGTCAATGGTGAGTCAAAGCCTGTACGGATCCAAGAATTCCTTGCCACTAAGGAAGCAGAACTTCCTTCCTAAAGCAATCTGAAGACCCATTGAAGCACTTCACAAGTGCAGTTCAATGAGCAAGCACAGTTGTGCCACTTCAACCTCTAAGAAGGGAGAGGCACACTTAAAAAAAAAATAGGGAGAGCATTAATCAGCACACTGAGAAGACACTCTACATGCTGTGCTAAGATTTCTGATCACATGAAACATTTCATCTAGGGCAGGGGTAGTCAAACTGCAGCCCTCCAGATGTCCATGGACTACAATTCCCAAGAGCCCCTGCCAGCAAATGCTGGCAGGGGCTCATGGGAATTGTAGTCCATGGACATCTGGAGGGCCGCAGTTTGACTACCCCTGATCTAGGGCAATGGTCCCCAACAGGGTGCCTGTGGGCACCGTTTTTAGCACCCATCAAGTGTTTTCAGGAAGGGAGTGACCGCTAAGTGACTCATGGACATGTGACTGGCTGTACAGATTTTGATTCCAATGGTGTTCTCACAGTAGCATAAAGATCTACACTGTGTTACTGAAGTTAAGCTGTGGCCATTGTTTTGTGGCTGGCTCCTCACCCTGAGGCAGCCATTCTGCTGCTGTGCCCACCAGAATTCAAAACGTGCCCACAGGCTCAAAAAAATCGGGGAGCCTGGATCTACAGGGTACTCGGAGATCGACAAGCTTTGTGCCCCCTCACAGCGCTGCATGCGTAGACCAGGCCTTACACAAAGCTGCACTGAGTGTGGTTCAATTTACAGATATTCAGCACTTTACTCCTGAAGGTTATCTTTACCCTCTCTTGTCCTTCAACACAGCTTCAACGTCTACTAAAACATGCAGTGCCACAAACGGCAATTGAAATCACAATTCAGGAGTGCATCATTCAAACTGCCGCGCATGCACGTTTGTGGCCACCCATGGCGCAAATGCGCATGCGTGGACCAGCCACGCATGCGCATTTGCGCCGGCGGCCCTGCTTCCCTCTCCCCCGTCCCATAAAAAGAAGCTTGCCGGGCCGATTTGCTTGCGGCCTGGGACGGTTCTTACTGCAGGGAGGGTCGGGGAGAGGGAGCCACGGCCCGGTGCCGGGGTCTTCGCGGTCCGGCAGCGGGCCACGCCCCGGTGGTTGGGGACCACTGATTTAGGGGACTTATCTATAGGGCTGCTTCAATCCTACATATACTGAGTGGGGCTGTTGCAATCCTGCTCACAATTACTGGGGAGTATGCCCTATCTGTTCTACCATAATATATTTCTGGTAAGGGCTTGGAGGAGCAGCGTGTCTCATGGCTTAAGTGCCACTCAGCACTTAACATCCACTCAGGGCGGCTATCTCAGAGCAGTTCACAATCATCTACCCTTCCTCTCCCCACAATAGACACCCTGTGAGGTAGGTTGGGCTGAGAGAGCTGAGAGAACTGTGAGTCTCCCAACGTCACCCAGCAGGCTGCGTGTGGAGGAGCGGGGAATCCAACCCCACAGCTCTTAACCTCAAGCAAACCTAGGATCCTTTAACATTCCCGTTCTCAAAGTAAACCTCAGCATGGTACTTCTGACTTCCACCAATAGCTTCCAAGTCGATGTAGCGCATGAAATGGTTCTCTCTCGACAAATGATGCAAGGCAGTGATTTATGGCTGCCGGACATGCGGGTCACTCGACATGCAAAGTTTCAATGCAATCCGGACCTGGCCGGAGAAGGAGTTAATAATTTCCTTGGGATACTGTCGCAACGGCATGCAGTAAAATTTAGCTGCAGTGCGTGGCAATAGGGATAAACGTATACTGATGCTGTTGCATAACAATGCTTATGTGTTTCACCTGGATAGGAAATGGGCTAGTTCGGATCCTACCTTTCTGCAAAGGGAAGCGGCC
The DNA here is from genome assembly GCF_049243985.1 of Paroedura picta. Classification (NCBI taxonomy): domain Eukaryota; kingdom Metazoa; phylum Chordata; class Lepidosauria; order Squamata; family Gekkonidae; genus Paroedura; species Paroedura picta. The sequence goes on along the minus strand of NC_135370.1, from coordinate 24,383,158 downwards.
TGCAGAAAGAAGGGGGGAGTAGCAGAAATATTCTCTCTTGTCAGAGATGCTTGCTGGGGAGGGTCTGATCTCCCCCATTGAGCTACCATCTGTCCCCAGTGCTCCACACCATTCTTGAGGGACCCTCTGCCCCTCTGGGGGCACCAGAAAAGCAATAAATCCCATCCTCGAAAGCATAGGGACTGGATCCAAGCCACTGAGTTGCAGGTAAAATCCCACTCATTTCAATAGAACTTTCTTTCAAGTAAGTGAATGCCTAAGACCACATTTTAGATTGCCACACTGTGGCACGAACACCCCTCGTATATATATATATATATATCCCTGATGATGTGTCTACTGTTTAAAGCTCATTGTCAAAGTTTATTTCAAAGGTCATTATAGTTACAGGGGGGGATTAAACATGAATAAATTTACCTGTCACACTTAAGGCCATTTTCCTTCACCTACAGCTATTAAAGATAAATGTTTTAAGCAGAATGTTCTTAATACTTCCTTCGATATAAAGAAAAGCAGAAAATCATGAGCCAAGACTACAAAATTGCCTTTCATGTCTAAAAGTTCTACAACAAACGCATGGATGTTAAGATGCAAACATAGTAAAAGTTGACAAATTTTAGACATTTTCTACTACAGAACAAGATGTTTCGTTCATTTGTAGAGACCCACAGGTGCAAAATTAGATTTTAAAGTCTCACGATAAAAATGGCATTTCTTGTAATTATAAGGCATATTAGTGATGCAGAAATCCAAATGAGTTACAATAAAACACAATCATGCTATTTTTGAAATAAAACATATTCCAGTGGCCGTCTTGGTTAAGTTACTTAGCCAACTGTTTTCCAAACACATTTATCTAAGGAAGCAATCCTGCAAACGAGAACACATTCCAACGTGACAATATTTAATTTTTAAAGCACTGCCAGGGGATTAGGCAATGCACCTCACAAAACTATCAGTCTATCGAGCATGCTCATACTGCAGTGTACAATTAAACATCAAAATCTTCACCAGAGCCCCACTGCCTCAAGAACTTTGAACAAGATTTAACACTTTTTAACCAATGCACAAGATTCCAAATTAACATTTGCTTTTAAAATTAGTTGCACATTTTGGTATGTGCTAAGCAGAAGGAATTACAATTCTCTGGTGCTCTTTATTTTTGTAGCATATTTGGGGGAGGGAGGGGGCATCCAGAAGAGCTTGTATACATTTGATGCTTTTAATGTGAGCTTCCAGAGAAGGTGCCCACAGAAGGGTCTTCTCCCCTCATTCCCTTAACTTCGCAATGCAATTTGGGATTCTGGAACGTGTGCCAAGGCACAACCACCAGCAGTGTTTTCCCTTTCGAACACTTGGGCACCAGATCTGTAGGTGACTGGAACTTTGCGGGAGAGAGCTTCTAGAAAAGCTCTGCGGAAAAGCTTCAGACGCAAACACGCCCTTCTGGATTTAAACTGTTCCGCAGGTGCAACAGTTGGCCTGCACGTCTCTCTCTAGTTTAGTGAGCAGGTCAAGTTATCAACTTTCTGCATTTGCAGAAACTAGAGCTACACGACGTAAACTGAAAATGGTCACAATGCAGCTCTCAGGAAAACTAAGTATAAACGTTTTACCTTGATCAAGGAGGTAACCACGATCGCTCCAGCATTCACCATGGGATTGTGAGGTTTGTCTGCAAAACAGAAGTTTATTCAGTCATGTGCCTACTAGGAAAAAAAAACTAGCTCGTAGTTTAGAATATATCCTATCCCCTTCTACTGATGACTGTGACATGGCACCCTCGTGTTAGCTGCTACATCCTGAAGCACAGGTCCCCAACACGGTGCCCATGTCTCCAGGCATCCGACTATTTTTTTTTAATGTTTTCAGTTTGTTGACCATCACTCCCACTCCAGCCAGCTCGTAGTGGTTTACATCAGGGGTAGTCAAGCTGTGGTCCTCCAGATGTCCATGGACTACAATTCCCATGAGCCCCTGCCAGCAAACGCAAAGTCCATGGACATCTGGAGGATCACAGCTTGACTACTACTGGTTTACATCACAGTTTAAACAATCCCACCGTAAACCAACCCCACAAAAGCTCACCAACCTCACCAAAGCTCAAAGGTTCGAAGAAGATTCAAGGATTCGAATTTGCCTTGGCAACAAGTGCTATGACAACACTAATCTCTTCACGGAATGCTTGAAGTTAAACTGGACCTTTCCTTCTAAACCATAGGACCTCCATCTTGGAACGATTAAGCTTCAGCTGAGTCAAGCCATCTAAAGCCTAATCCTTCAGAGATGGAGGTCCTGTGGTTTGGTAGGAAAGGTCAAGGCGACGAAATGTGACGGCCCTACCTAGATGGGGTATAACTATCAATTGCACACTCAACCAGGAACCTGGGTGTGATCTTCAACACCCCTCTCTCCATGGAGGAACAGGTCACCATAGTACGGCTAGTGTTCTTCCACCTATACCAAGCTAAGCTACTAGTGCCCTACCTGGACCCAGAACACCTAGCCACAGTGATCCAGGCAATGGTCACCTCTAGGCTGGATTTCTGCGACTCACTCTATGCAGGCCTACCCTTATCCCTGACCTGGAATTACAACTGGTCCAGAATGCAGCAGTCCTCATGGGTCCTCATGGGAACACGTTGGAGGGACCACACCCGGCCTCCACTCTAGCAGCTGCACTGATAACCAGAACCTTAATCCTGATCTGGTATTCAACTGATAATCACCTTAATTCCTGATGACAGAGGGTACGGATTACTTTCCCACCACAATTATTTCAGATCCCCCCCAATGCCTCTGTTCTATTCAGGTGCTTCCCTCAAGTTTTTTGACTCAGCAGGTTCCAGATTAGTTGGGATGTGCGTCGACTCCCCCCTAAGCTGAACTCCCCATAACATTCTTTTGTGGTCTGCCTCTCCATCATCTTTAAAATCCCCCTCTGCAGCTTCTAGTAGACACACACAGAACTCAAATATACGGTCAGGTAACAGAGGCAAAATGACCGGCAATCTCTAAACTCCAGTCTTTGATGGCATAAGAGCATCTCAGAATAGCTAGGGAGGGCTTGCGGACTAAAAGCAGAGAACCAATGTAACTTTTGTACAAAAATGCATGCATTTCAAATTTTCATATTCCAATCCAGGAATTAAGATCACAGGGAGAGATCCCCTGGATTGTCCCATCAGTCAAAAAATCTCCTCTGGGGGGTACAGGAGAAAGGGCCTTTTCAGTGGCAACCCGACTAACATGGAACAAGCTCCCCAGTGAAATTGTCCTGGCCCCTCCAGCACCCCACACTTTCAATCTATAGGAAGCAGCCGAAGATAGTTCCGTTTAGGACTGCATTTTAATGAAGCACTCCTGAATTGTGATTTCAAATTTGGTTTTATGTATTTTTTAATGTACTCTTTTATTCATATAGTAAGCCGCCTTGGCCTCTGGAAGGGAGAACGGCAACCAATGAATGTGTGAACACTGCATGAAAATGGAACTTCCTACTCATTCTACACCAGGGAAAGTGTCTCATGCTTTTTCAAAACCCCTTATTCCATTTTTGGACCATTCTCAAATGCAAGAACAGACTGTCTTCACATGTGCAGAGCTGGGTACGTACACTAGACATGTAGTCACTCATGTTCTTTTGATTCCTCCCTGCCACTGTACCAAGGAATAGTATAAAAAGTAATTCTGCTATAAAGCTAAACTTATTAAACTTTGCATGCTATCAAAGCTACACTGCAATAATGCAGCCTGTGCCAAATATACTTATTCATTTTCTTCTGCAGACCAGAAGTGCATGAGCTGAAAACTCCATATACAGGGGGAAAGCTCCATCAAATACAGGATCCATAATTCTCAAGCTCCTGATGCAAAACACTTGTACAGACCCAGGAAGAAATCGAGATACAGTCTATGAATAGCAGTTTGCAATCCAAAACCACAGGTCATTCAGTGTTGAGACGTCACTGGCAAATTATATTTAGGACAGTCAATGAAAATACAAGCACTATATGCTAATTAACCTCGAGCTGGGCGGCGGGGAATTTTTAGACACAACGGTCAATGGGTTTTGCCTCTGGCACAGATTACACGGTTGGAACTACACCAAGGACACCACGGTAGACCAGCTCCTTTGTATTAAGAGATTAATTTCTGGATGGATGAGATTACTCAATCTAAAATTTGGACCCAGTTACTTTGCACAAAAGCTACAGGGCTCAAAAACCAGAAGAAAAGTAATGAAGTTTAGGCCAATGATCCTGAACTGGTAATCTTCTTTTTTAGAACTAAATTTTGTTTTGAAACTGACTGGCACAGGAGATGACTTCCAGAAATACTGGGGGAGACAACACAGGTTTGACATTCTGATGAATTTGTCCCCTCCAAATCTATATTCGGTATTGAAGGAATGAAAGAACAGAGAAAACTATTTGTTCATCATCAGCTTCCATCAAATTTATTTATTTTATAGCTGCTTTGGAATCTCTCTATTCAAAGAACTATGTTGTCATTTTAGAAAAGAGCGTAATTGGACTCTTGGATCATGAAAAGTGAATGCCACAATTTCAGAATAGAAAAGTAGTAATATAGATACAGATGACCTTTAATGGCATAAAAAGTAGCAATACCATTTGAATAGATTCAAATGGATAGCCGTGTTGGTCTGAAGTAGCACAATAAAATGAGAGTACAGCAGCACCTTTAAGACCAACAAAGATTTATTCAAGGCGTGAGCTTTCGAGTGCAGGCACTCTTCCTCAGACTAAGAACTGACCATAATAACAGTGAGAATATATAAGCAAAAGGTTAATTGTTACAAGATTAAAAAGGTAAAGGTATCCCCTGTGCAAGCACAGAGTCATGTCTGACCCTTGGGGTGACGCCCTCCAGCGTTTTCATGGCAGACTCAATACGGGATGGTTTGCCAGTGCCTTCCCCAGTCATTACCGTTTACGCCCCAGCAAGCTGGGTACTTATTTTACCGACCTCGGAAGGATGGGAGGCTGAGTCAACCTTGAGCCAGCTGCTGGGATTGAACTCCCAGCCTCATGGGCAAAGCTTTCAGACGGCTGCCTTACCACTCTGCGCCACAAGAGGCTCTTGTTACAAGATTAACTGTTGCTTATATATTCTATATATAATATAATATATATATTAGATATTAAGAGCCTCTTGTGGCACAGAGTGGTAATGCAGCAGTCATGCAGTCTGAAAGCTCTGCCCATGAGGCTGGGAGTTCAATCCCAGCAGCCGGCTCAAGGTTGACTCAGCCTTCCATCCTTCCGAGGTGGGTAAAATTAGTACCCAGCTTGCTGGGAGGTAAACAGTAATGACTGGGGAAGGTCACGCCTTGAATAAATCTTTGTTGGTCTTAAAGGTGCTACTGGACTCTGATTTTATAATACCATTTGAACACAGAGTGGTCCATGAGGCTTCAAATACGGTGAAAATTAGGATAACCTCGTCCGGTGTCCGCACAACACCCGCGGAATCAGCCTCTGAAACAGGAGTTCTCAAGCTCGACTTCAGCATAAGCAGCATTTCATCTCGAACGCACAAACACAGGAAAGCTACTCCTCAGTGAATGGCTCACGTGGGCTACAAATGCCACATCTTACCTCCCATTCTATTAAAAATTAATTCGGTATCATAGCAACAGAGTGCTGGTCTAGCCTTACCGAGTGAAAGCCACTGGGCATTTTCACTAATAAAATTCAGTACTTCACTTCAACCCTAAACTGCATCTCCAAAACATAATTCAATTCGGTTTTAAACACAACCCTCAGTGGTGGGAATCATTTCTTACCCTCTGCCGCACCCCACCCCTCCCACTCAAACACATTTTTATTTAGGAAGCGCTTTTTTTTTTTTTACTTTGAAACAGAAGCAGGAACACAGAAATCGACCCTCAAAGCTGCCAGGAATGTAACTCTTGCTTTAATTTAACACAGCTGACTGCCAATAACCTCTGAGAAAAAGAATTAAGGGCAGGTTTAATACAATTAATCTGGCACCTTCCGGGAGACATCATTTATTTAAGGAAACAAACTTGTATGAATAATGACATTTCACGGGCAGAGCTTACAGCAGATTTCCAGTCGCTGCTGTTCAGGGAATTCCTGCCCATCATATCCAAGCACAAGATTTGCCCTTTGGGCTGTGCAGGCGTGAAAGGGGGAGCTGTCAGGACTGATCTTATAGATAGGAAAAAGTACTATGTGCGCCAGTAGATTTGAGAGCAATGAGGAATATGCTGGTAGCTTCTGACACCTGGTAAAAATGTGCCTCAAGACAAAAACAGTGACTATAACCTTTAACACAGCAGTCCCCAACTCCCGGTCCGTGGACCGGGACCGGTCCATGGATCAGTCGGTACCAGGCTGCGGCTCCTCCTCGTCTGCTGCTTCGGGGGCTGCCCTGCCATTCTGCCGCCAACTCATCTGTGGTGCTCTCTGGCGGCCGCCATGGCTGGGGCTCCCCCTTGGCGTGGCACTGCGCAGCTGCTGCTGGCAGCGCCCCCCAGTGGGCAGCGGGAATTCAGGGGCGCTGGCGGGAAAGCAAGTGGAGCAGGGCCTCAGGCGGCGGCAGTGACGACCCTCAGCAAAAGACTACCTGCCCCCCCCCTCAGGCCTCAGTAAAATTGTCAAGCGTTGACCGGTCCCCGGTGATAAAAAGGTTGGGGACCACTGCTCCAACGGACACCAACTGCACCAAGCATTGGTAGGTAGCTGTGTGTATCATTCTACACTGAGTGGCTGGGCTGTACATTTTCTTTGAATGTTCCCTGTTCGTGCAGATTTTACACTGCAAGCTGTTTTGGGTCCCCCGTGCAAAAGAACAGATTGAGATATTGATGATGTAATAATAGCAGGAAAAGGAATAAAGCTGACAAGAAGGAAGGTGTTTAGTTTGAAATGCGGTGCTGGAGGAGGGGTTTTACGGACACTGAGATCTGCCAAAAAGACACATTGGTGGGTTCTAGATCAAGCTCAAAATGGAGACTATCATTCTTTGGTCACATTATGAGAAGAGGAGTCAGTGGAAAAGACAATCATGCTCGGAAAAGCTGTAAGCAGCAAGGGAGAAAGGAAGGCCCAGGAGATGGAACAAGCTCAATCCAGCTCTCTATTTGCTTGGCCTGAGCACAGTTGTTAACAAGAAGACATTTGGGAGGTCGCCGATTCATGGGAAGAGGAAGGGTAGGTGATCGTAAGCCACTCTGAGACTCCTTTGGGTAGTAAAAAGTGGGAGACAAAAATCCAGCTCTTCTTCTTCAGGCGACCAAGAGCTGGCATGTTTCTTCTCGGCAGGATGTGCTTCGCAGCAGCCCAATCCCAGATTTAAGAGAACTGCTCACCCTGCCCAGTGGCAGAAACAGCCTCATCTTCTCCCAGGACTTCAGTCCAGGAATATAGCTAAGGAGAAGATGGCCTGAGAATTTTCGGTGGTCAACGTGCCACTTGAAGTTTCTGCCCTTCACAAATGGAAGTGCTCACAATCTTCTCAAATGTTCAGCACAAAGGCCATTTGTTTACTTCTATCTCAAAGACAAGCAACAAATACAATGACTTCTCCTAAGCAAAGAGGCGTGAGAGAGGTCATGGGAAGGAAGGGCAGAAGGACAGGAATGCCAGACCTCTCCCTCCTCCATCTCTGTAAACCCTATCCCACACAGAACTGTTTCAACGGTGGGGATGCTGAACTGATAATGCATAAAGAGGTAACGTACCATCTTCGTTAAGGAACAATTTGTTGAATCTCAGACCGCTTGGTTCTTTGCCGACGTATCTGTGCACATACTCGGTGCCAAGGTCGTTAACGGCGATCGCGTACTTCAGAGGCTTAACGCAGGACTGAAGACAAAAGGGGACTTTGGTATCTCCGATGGAATGTCTGTGAGAAACAAGGAACGATATTAGACATCTTACACTGCTGCCAGATTTGCTTGGAGGCAGAGATACAGTCGTGTCCTCCAGCAGGAGGCTGGGAAGGGATTTTGATAAAATCATTCCGTACTCCTTCAAGGGGGAAAAAAAAAGTTGTGCTTTTTCACTTTATTCTAACAAAGAACGCCAGGATGTACTGTTAATGTCACAGACCCCTAGTTCCTGACCTGTAGTTTTCACTCCCCTCTGAGGTGCACTTCATTGCTTGGTGCTCCCAGATCCCCTGCTGAGTTGCGACACCTTCCTGGGCATGCTGGAGAGTGCCCCTCCCATCCCCTGCTCGCATTTCAAAGCCTCATCCCTCGTTCACTTTCTCATCTCTTCTTACAAGGCTGTCCTCCCTAGAACTTAGTCTAAATACCAGATGGCCAGTTGGGTTGTTTTGACACCTTGTAGATCAGAGGAAACTGTATTGCTCTCTCTGTGTGAATCAATGTTCCCGCCAAACACTGCCTCTATGCCCTCCTTCCCAAGCTAAGGTATATATCAGGGGTAGTCAAACTGCGGCCCTCCAGATGTCCATGGACTACAATTCCCATGAGCTCCTGCCAGCAAATGCTGGCAGGGGCTCATGGGAATTGTAGTCCATGGACATCTGGAGGGCCGCAGTTTGACTACCCCTGGTATATATGCTATGCAGCCCCCTTCCTCAGTATCTCTGTCAAGAATCCTATCTGTGAGCTCTTTGCGAAGTGCTGATCTCTGTCCTGATTAGGACATGAAGCTTCCTGGGACCGTTAAGTTCACCCAAGTCAGACTGGCAGCGTCTCTCCAGGGTCTCAGGCAGAAACCTACTGCCAGATCTTTTAACTGGAGCTGCTGGGGACTGAACCTGGGACCTTCTGCATGCCAAGTAAATGCTCTTCTTCAGCCACGGCCCCTAATATGTGCAGAATGAACAACAGACACCTGGAACCCCTGAAAGTAGAACCAAGTGAGTCCAGGCCTGTTACTTTAAATGTCCCTTTTTGTGGTAAGCAGAAGCAAAATGACAGCCAACCCGGAAGCCAATTGCTTATTTCCCAACATACAGGTGTGAGGGAAGCACATTTTCTCCAAGTGCTGCCCATCAAAATCAGTTCGTAAGAATTCTTAATCCCAATCGTGACCGCCAAGTTTTTGGTTTCAAATTATTTACGTAAAATGCTAGTATTACTTAATTAGAAACTGTGGCTGGAGTTTCATTGGACGGAATGATCAATATGAAGTACTCACACTGAACCATGCAAAAATATGCCTATCAGAGCAGAACTCAAAATACCAGTTTTTAAAACAAGACGGAAAGAAGCTGAACTGAAAGAAGTCTGCGATTTATCAGCTCCTGATAGCAACACGAAGTCAGTAGTTTTCCACAGTTGTTCAGTGCCTCCCCATATAAATAATGGTGTAAAGCACTTCTCCAAAGATCAATTGTTCTTGATTTTTATGCCTGTCCAATTTTTATCCCAGTTGGCAGGCGTTGTGTTGAGAATGCGTCATGGCATTCTGCTGGAATAACCCACGTCCGGCATCAAATTTTGTCGATTTAAACTTCCTGAGTCTTTTCTGGGTTTAGTTCAATGAATTCCAAAGACCAAATAGCACACCCAAAAAATTTATTACACATTGCAGAACTAAGCAACCAGGTCATTACAATCTGAAACCTTCCCAGCTGATTGCAGCCCACCAAGGTCCTAATAAGCCACCTGATCCCACCCACCCGAAATAACAAAAGGTACAAATGAAGACCTAGCTAGCATGCATGCGTGCGGGTCCGTGTTTGTTCAGCTGGGTATTTTGTATGCCGAAAGCACACATGTATACAGATATGAACAAAGGCCAGTTGAAAATGTTATCGGAACCAGTTTGCAAACTGTTTAGTTGAAATCGTTATTACAAAGTTACAAATCTAGCAAATGTTGACTAGAACAAAGTTTATCTAGTGACAATTTCAAATATGGTTCGAGTATAAGACAGAACACGTTATCTAGGCTCACCAGGCCCTGGCTATTGACTTCAAGACAGGAAACTCGCAGAGGATCTCTGATTGAAACATGCAAACATATTACAGGTGAGTTTTCTTGCTCTTTATGATGTTGTCAGTACAACTTGTCTTATTTACATAAACTGTTTTATATTATGTATATTTCCTAGGCAGCTGTAGAAAAATGCTTGGAAGTTCTAAAAGCTCCCTGAAGGAGCTTCTGGAGTTCCGCAGGGCCTGCAAAATGGAGCTCTTCCACCAGGTCTATGGTTGAGGCCGGTGCACTAAGGAAGATCTGTGTGACCCCCCTTCAGGATAGAGCTATGTGTGCGGCAGCCATGGGTTTCATCTGCCCACTCTTCCCTCCTCCCTCTAGGACAGTGGTTCTCAACCTGGGGGTCGGGACCCCTTTGGGGGTCGAACGACCCTTTCGCAGGGGTCGTAGCAAAGGAAAGCAGTTTGGCTGGGGGGGCACCATCTACACAACAGCCTTTTATGGTTGGGGGTCACCACAACATGAGGAACTGTATTAAAGGGCTGGGGCATTAGGAAGGTTGAGAACCACTGTTCTAGGAGATTATATCGGGGGGGGGAGGGGGAGAATGGGATTGAGTCAGTACAGAATTTAGTTTTTTTTCCCGCCGTATCTTATTTCACTGATTTCATTTTTTTTAATTGTAATTTATGTCTGCGGTTTTAAGGGAAGTGTTATTGGGGGTTTTATGCAGACTTTGTAACCTGCCACGAGCCATTCAGGAGTGTTGAGTAAGAAATGGAAGAAATAAATAAAGATAAATAATAAATAAAAACCATCTATTATCTAAAATGGACATTCTATTCTTACTCAAGGGAAAACTGATGACTGTTACACATACTAGGCCTGTATTCTTAATCCTTCTCTGTAACATACTTCTGGACCAACTGAGCCATATTTCCATCAGGATGACCTTTTACACGGCACTGGCTTATTAAGAAGAGTCTCTGGCTTTGTATAGAAGACCAAGGGTGGCTGTACAGAAGAGCAGCCCAAGAAACAGCATTACCCACAAACACCTGGTGGAACGGCCTGCCTGAGGGAGTCAGGAAAGCTCTCGCACCTCTGGCCCTTGCAAGCCATGCAAAACCAAATCAATCAAAAGGGCGTTTCCACAGGATTCACACATGGGACTTGGATAACTTATTAGGGACTGTGGGCTATACTAGTGGGTATACCTTGCTGGAATGCCAGTGGGGTGTAGTGGTTAGAGTGCGACAGACTGATCTGGAGAGCTGTTCTCAGTTCCCTGCTCCTCCACATGCAGTGACCTTGGGTGACCTTGGCATAGTCAGTCTTAATCGGCCTAGCCTCGACCAACCACCTGGCGGAAGAGCAACCACCTGGTGGAAGAGCCCCTTCTTACAGGCCCTGTGGAACTGCGAAGGCTTCTGCAGGGCCCTTAGCCGCTAGAAGTGGTCTCTGTCACTAATGAAAATGAAACCCAACACGGTAAGGCAGTTTCAGCTCTATCAAACACTTTCCCAGAATGGAAGGGCATGACCCTCACAATGCATCTGGTGTTCTGGATAAGCCAGTTATGGCCATTGTTTGTGGGTTTCCCAAGCACAGAACCTTGCCAAAAAAAACTATTAGGACCAGAAACGTTGTCGTTACAAAACGTGTCCTCGCTAAATGGGCAGAAAAGAGATTTTCACCGCCGTGAGATGCCACCCACCACAATCGATAGGAAACCTCTTGTGGCTTTTGAAAGTCAAGGATAACGCTTAAAAGTACATGACGGCATAAAGCTTTGTGCCCAGATTCTATCGCAGTTATCTCAGGAATCAGACTGCCTTTGAGTACAAACATACACATAAGAAGGGAAATGGAGAGGGCTTTGGAATTTTAGGCAGACCCCGCTCTCTACCAGCACTGGCTTCTGACAGACAATAGAGAAGAATGGTTTTATGCTGTTCCCTCTTCTGAGTTCTTAGCCTTCTTCTTCAGGCACTTAAAAAAGTAGTACACAATCAAGAAAAATTAAGGCAATGAGATGGCCAATGGCTCTGAGGCACAAGGGGTCTTGCTGAAGGTACCTGGGAAAACCATGAATATACAAGGATACCTACCATCCATCTAGGCCCCTCATGGAGGACATGAGGCTCCCCCTAGGAAGATCCCCCTAAAGCAGGGGTAGTCAAACTGTGGCCCTCCAGATGTCCATGGACTACAGTTCCCAGGAGCCCCTGCCAGCGTTCACTGGCAGGGGCTCCTGGGAATTGTAGTCCATGGACATCTGGAGGGCCGCAGTTTGACTACCCCTGCCCTAAAGGCTTAGTATTAGAAGGTCTGTTGAGAGGGGGGTGTTCCTTCCCCATCAAGGGGGGGGGGTTGTAACTGGGGAATTTTAATGATTGTTTTATCGGGTGTTCTTAACCACCAGAAGCCAGTTGGAGTGGAAGTATAGGAATTGAGATACAACAAACAAACCAACAAATACACACCTCTGTGCAGGTGTGTGTCTGTAAATGACAAAAAATAGCCACTCAGAAGACTTTTCCAGATGCATACGGTGCAGTATTTATTAAAAATAGATTAACATATTCAGGTACTCTTCCCCTGAGCGTCTGCCAAAATACCTGCCCCAAAAGCTTCGTAAATATGCTCCTGCAAGAGCTTCAGCAAACATTTGGACTCGGCAGTACTACAGGTACAGGACGGTTTCTGAGAACTCTACTATGAAGAGAACCATTTTGTTTTGGGTTTTTTAATTCAAACTACTGCCTTTGGTAACAGAGAAATAGAAGAATTGGTTCTTATATGCCACTATTTTCTATCCAAAGGAGTCTCAAAGCGGCTTACAGTCGCCTTCCTTTTCCTCTCCCCACAACAGACACCTTCTGAGGTGGGTGAGGCTGAGAGAGCCCTGATATTCCTGCTCGGTCAGAACAGCTTCATCAGTGCTGTGGTGAGCCCAAGGTCACCCAGCTGGCTGCGTGTGGGGGAGTGCAGAATCGAACCCGGCTCGCCAGATTAGAAGTCCACACTCCTAACCACTACACCAAACTCATCTCCCCCCCCCACCCTGGATCAGCTGACATTCTTGGAAACCACCCAGCCACCTCGCATTTACCAGCATCTCAGAACAGTCTTGCAAGATCTCAGTGAGTGTTCTTTTAATTAAAGCTGCAGGCAATGCTTCTAATATCTAAATTAATTTTGCGTGTTTGCTTCATTCATGGCCAACCTTGGTCACCGAGGCTCCAGGGGGATTACACCAGAAAAGCCACAATAATGTAAGGCACACAACCAACAAACTTAAATGCTAATACAGATAATGAAGCACCATGTCCGGATTGCTGTGTGGCATGTTTCACTGTATTATTATTATTACCCAGACTAATAAGACTGGACCGCGAAATTAGAGGACAACATTAAGAGAAAGCAGAACGTACACCATGCAGGCTACATTAATTCCACAGTCAGTAATGATGTGTAAGAATAGCTACTTATATTACTAATTAATAGCTAATTCTATTACTCTGCATCATCACACATCACTGTGGTTTTATCATTTTATTGACTTTACACAAATGCCCTCCTGTACCTTTTATGATTTTCAGTTTCCAGCCCTGTCTACACGGAGGTGTGCAGGTTTAGGTGTATCTAATGATCGTTTGTTTTTATTTCTTCCCCTTCTCATAGAATAAAATTCCTGTCTCCTTGGCTATTTAGAGACAACGTGAATGGCGCTGTTGCGCAGACAGTCCAAAACAGATCTAGAAACATCACACCGCATAGTTTTTATTCCCAACAAATTTACATTTTCGTTGAATAGTTGTAGAATCAGAGGAGAAGAGTTAATTTTTATACCCCACTTTTTACTACCAGGAAGAATCTCAATTGCCTTCCCTTCCTCCCCCCACAACAGACAACCGGTGAGGTGGGTGACACTGGAAGAGCTCTCATAGAACTGTGAGAGCAGCTCTAACAGGACTGTGATTAGATCAAGGTCACCCAGCTGACTGCATGTGGAGGAGTGGGGAATCAAACTCGGCTCACCAGATTAGAAGGTCATATTCTTAACCATTGAAACAAGCTGGGAAGGGGCCATACAGGCCATCAAGTCCAACCCCCTGCTCAACGCAGGATCAGCCTAAAGCTTCCAGGATGAGAATCTGTCCAGCCACTGCTTGAAGACTGCCAATGAGGGGGACCTTCCCACCTCCTTGGGCAGCCGATTCCACTGCTGAACTACACTGACAGTGAAAAAAATGTCCCTCATATCTAGCTGGTACCATTCTACACATAATTTAAAGCCTTTACTGAGGGTCCTCTCCTTTGCTGCCAACAGGAACTGCTTCTTGCCCTCCTCCAAGTGACAACCTTTCAAATACTGCAGGAGAGCCATCATGTCCCCTCTCAACCTCCTCTTCTCCAGGCTGAACAAACCTAAGTCCCCCAGCCTTTCCTCACAGGGCTTGGTCCCCAGGCCCTGGATCATCCTCGCCACTCTCTTCTGCACCCTCTCAATTTTGTCCACATCCTTTCTGAAGTGTAAAAAGCCCAGTACTACTGATCAACACCTCAGGTCCTTTTGCACAATTCACCATCCAGTTTTCCTTAAAAGTACAGGCAGTCCTTCTTCCGATAATCCACCCCTTGCACTGAGAATTATATTATATCTGACTATCGAGTTTCATGACTTATAGTAAATGAAGCTATTTTAATCTCTCACGCTCTATGGGGCTTAGTCAGAGTTTTCATAAGAATTAATTCTAAATTCTGAAACCCAAAAAACTGGAGGACAATGTTTGAGTCTAAGCAGCACCTTGAAGACTGATATCAAAATTTTATTCAAGGTATAAGCCAGGGGTAGTCAAACTGCGCCCCCCCCAGATGTCTAGGGACTACAAGTCCCATGAGCCCCTGCCAGCGAACGCCTATGGACATCTGGAGGGCCGAAGTTTGACTACCCCTGGTATAAGCTTTCATGTGCATGCAAACCTCTTCAGGTACCTGAATATAGCATGTATAAAAATTAAAAGACTTCCAGCTGGCATCATAAGGACAGCTTTATGAAACTTCCACCACATTCCCTACTCCTCAGAGATCAAGTCCTGTCTGTGTCACTACAGCTGCGATTATTTGGACCGCTCAGGTATGTAAAATGTTTTAACCTACCTTTGTCCATCCACGGTGCAAACAGACACTCCCCACAAATCAGGACTGAACTTCGCCAGTTGGGGAATATAGTCGGCAACCTGTTTAGAACGGGAATAATAATGCCGTTACGTTTCAGGTTTGCTGCCTTGCAAGGTAGAAAGTACTTATGGGAAAAAGCTCAGCCGGAAGAACATGTTATAGGAAGGGCCAAGCCAAGCTCCCACAACCTTTGAATGATGTAACCTCTCCCTCCTTCAAACATATATGTCAGACTGAGCCACATGAGCCGGGGGGGGGGGGGGAACACTAGTTGTATGAAAAGGTGCTAACAAAAGAATGCTCATCAATCACTGCATACCCCCCAAAATCAAGCAGAGCCCAGCACACCTACTCCAGCTGACTAGGACCACCAACAAACATACTGATCATGTTAAACCAGTCATCATAGTCAATATATTTGAAGAAAAAGGAAGAGCGGAAATTTACAGACGGGCAACCGCGCTTTGGAGTTGAGTCATACGGCCCAATCGGCCACAGATCTTCTGAATATCAAACAACCTTGATGATCTTTTAGGGTGGGGGTGACCAAGCCGTGGCTCTCCAGTTGTCCATGGGCTACAATTAGGCTATACGTAGCCTGGGCCATGCCTATCAGTGGGACTGCTTCTCTCCTTATGCCTCCTGGGACCTGCCATCGCCTCTGGCTTTGCATCTCATTGATACTGCCGGAGTGGGAGAGTGAGGAATATGGGTCTAATAATGGATTGTTCTGGCTGCCATCGTTGCCATTTTAAACTGTTTTGCACTGTATTGTATTTCTATCAGCGAGATGGTAGTCTTGCCATCTTATGCTTTTATCCTCTTTTACTCTGCTTTTTGTGAACCGCCACGGGCCAGCCGGTCCAGTAAACGGCGGTATAGAAATTTAATGATAAATAATAAAAATAAATAAATAAGTCCCTCAGCCTTTTCTCACATGTATCCCCCATGTTGTAGTATGTAAACCGCCCTGAGCCATATGGAAGAGCTGTATAGAAATCAAATAAATAAATTACCACGAGCCTCTGCCAGCATCTGGAGAGCCAGAGTCTGGCCACCTCTGCTTTAGAGTTACAGTGACTTTAAAAACCTGCCCTTCAACCAAACGTCATGCAGCTCACTGGGTGTGTGACTGGGTGAAGTTTGTTCATTCCCTGTCATTGACAAGCAGTAATTGTGCATGGAAGTGCTGCCAAGCTGCTTCCAACTTCTGGAGAGTCTATGAATTAATGTCCTCCGAAACGTCCCATTGTCCACAGCAAACCGAGAGCCATGGCTTTCTCCATCGAGTCTATTCATCCTCTTTTCTGGCTGCCTTCCACTTTTCCTGGTATTAGTGACCTGCGGTGAACTGCGTTCTCTAAGTCCATCTCTTCCCCTAGAGGGGATGGCTAAAGGCAGTCCCCGCAATTGTGCCCTATGAACTATCCCAGACAGCTCTAAGCAAAAAGCACTGGAGGGAGTGGAGGAAATTCGAGGTTGAACAACAGCAGGAATTTCTGTCCACTTCCTGCCCTGCACAAACAGGAGGCAAGCAGGGAGCCTCAAGCAATCTACCCCACAGGGCTGCTAAGCTGCAGCGGACTAGCTGCTGCCCATTAGGAACAAGTGTTATGCAAAGACAGACACCCGGCACTTCAGGAGGAGACTGGGACAGGGGAGAACAGCCATGAAGAAGCCAGAAAAGAGCCTTAAGGGTCACGATGCGTAGCTGGCAACCGAAGCCAAGTTAATTCATGCCACAGCATTTCCCTTACTAGGTATGAGTGTGAAAGTTGGACAATGAGGGAAGCTGACAAGAAAGCAGATTTGTTTGAAATGTGGAGGAGAGACTTACGGATACCAGTGACCGCCAAAATGACAAATCAGTGGGTCCTAGACCAAATCAAGCCTGAACTCCCCCCTACAAGCTGGAATGGCTAAACTGTGGCTAAGGTCCTTTGGTCACATCACTGGAAAAGACAATGATGCTAGGAAAAGTTGAAGGCAGGAAGAGGGAATCCCAACAGGAGATGGACTGACTCCATCAAGGAAGCCACAGACCTCAGTTTGGAAGACCTGAGCAAGGCTGTGAAGGTTTTGGAGGCCATTCATTCATTCATAGGGTTGCCGTAAGTCAAGAAAGAATTGACAACACTTCACACATACTGCTTCAGCATGGGTTGCCTCAAGAAGGACTCAGATGTGACAGGAAAGACACATCCCAATAAATAAAACAACTTAATTCACAGCTTCTCTGACCCTTATGTACCGAAGGAAGTGATAAACACTCTCATATCGTTAATGCGCGATTCTTACGTCAGGGAAATATACAGAACACAACAGCATTCAGGTTGCTTACCTTTCCTCCGGATTGCTTTTTAGCGCTTTCATAGAGATCATCGATATGAGAGGTGAAGGACACGAAATCTGGAATCACAAACTTCCGCCGGAAAGCCTGAGTAAGCAAGACAATATTGCTTTGAACGCACCTGTGAGATATTTGGGGGAAAAGTTACATTTGTGAAAGTGTGAATATTACCTTATATTTTTTTAATCGGATTTTTTTCCAAACATTACAGGCAAGAAAGAATTTGAATTTTTACACAAGTTGGATTTAATTTTGCCCTTTCTTCAGTCCAAATCTTTGTATACCACACTTTCAGATGAGCAAACACCAATGTGACGGGGCCCTTCTGCCTGTACCATGCCACAACACTGCTTAATGGCCGTGGCAAATGGGTTACCAGACTTCTGTTAACAAATCAGAAGCCACCGTTTCACCACATGACTCTAATTCATAACAAGTCAGACCACTGATCTACCAAGATCAGTCTTACTTACTCTTAACTGGCAACAGCTCTCCAAGATGTCAGGAAGAGCTTTCCTGCATCACCTGCAGAAGACCTCTACATGATCCTTTTAAATTTACCTGGGACTTTTAAACGAAGGTGCCAAGGGCTGAACCTGAGACCTTCTGCAGACAAATCCGATGTTCTACCACTGAGCTACAATTTCTCCTCCTCATCCAGTAATAAGGGGGGGAAATATTCCGGCAAATATTATGGTATACTTTTGTTCTGCATATACTTTATTTCCTATAAAGGCAAGAACAGACTGCCAATATAAAGTTTGCTTATTATTATTATTTAGATTTATAGCCCACCATTTCCCTAAGGCTTGTGGTGGGTAACAGCATATTAAACCCCCCGATAAAAACCCCTAAAAAATATCTTAATACATAGGGGACTGACACTCTTGTCTGCTGCCTCATAGCCTCCCACCAACCCACCCCAAAAGTTCACAGGGTAGAATAAATGGTGCCAGCTCCTTTTAGACACACCCATCTGAGAAATGCCTTGCTATAGGGAGATTCAAGTGGGTAGCCATATTGGTCTGAAGTCGCACAACAAAAATTTAGTCCAATAGCACCTTTAAGACCAACAAAAATTTATTCAAGGCGTGAGCTTTCGAGGGCAGGCACACTTCCTCAGACAAAATGAAACAAACATCATGAGAGTGCAGACATATAGAAAAGGTAAATCAGTGGCAAATTAGTAAACTGTGTCATAGTATCCAAATTATGCCATATGATGCCATATGATGATTCTTTGCCAAAACATCTAATCAGTCCTGAGTTCAGTTGTAGTTCACAAAAACACTGAAGAAATAAAATTGTTCATGTTAGTAATTAATGGCAGACACTTTCGCAGTTGTGAAAAGAAATAATTAAAAGAGGCTAGTTGCTGGGCCCATCCGTCTCCACCCAAGCGTGGAAGCATCCCTGCAAGTGACAAGCTGTGCTGGCCAGTTGCTTTGTCCTGAGGCCAGAGAGTTAGATTAACCATGTATCTGACTAAGGAAAGGGTTTAAAAACCCATCTTTGGAGCTCCCAGTATGTTCACTCCCTTCTGGCAATGCCAGATGCTGGTTTCATTCTTGTTGCCGACCCCCTCCCTCAATACCCCCAAACTTCTCCATCTGTGCAAGACAGGTAATGGTATGAACCTTGCTGTCCTTTCCCCCAAATTTAGCCATTTCCTATCTCATTTCTTTCTGCTAGTTAGTGTCAAGTGTTAGTGGAACTGCCAAGTCTTATCCTTTGAATAAAGCTACATTATTTTAAACAGTATTGGTTGTCTGCCTTGGATTCCTGAAGGGCTTAATCAACTGTGCAAAACAGATCCTGCTGGTTATCCCTCTTTTCGCATAGCTACTTCCCCCAATTTTTGAGAAGAACATTTTGGGATAACAGAGCATTTCACTTAACAGATTTGGTGGAGAATGCCACAGCACTCAATTTTTGCTTTGCTATGGAGAGCACTAGCTTCTCAGCTCCAGACCCAAACAGAACGCTGGAAGTTTCAGGCTACAGTTCTAAATCAGTCAGTTACTTACTTTTTAAAGAGATCTTTATCTAGCATGACACCATCGGAGGTCGTCTGTAAAGTCAGTCTTAGCATGTCCATACATTCTTTCAGCCTAGGATCAGAGGTACGTAAACCTGTAGATTTCAGAGCCTGGAGAATTTAAAAGGGGAGGGGGGATATCATTGTCTGTACACATAACACAAAACTCTAGCTTCAGCAATATCCAATCCCATGTCCCAATGCAACACAGCAACCAGCTAGAAGACACTTCCACAGGGTACCTTTGTCCTTTAGTAAGTCAGAACAACCAAGTTTGACAGCAGGCTAATGTGCAGTTAGATTCAAGTCCATTAGCACCTCAAAGACCAAGAAGATCTGCAGGGTATAAGCTTTGGAGAGCCAATCCCCTTTGTCCAACATGCAGAGGGATGGAGTGCTGAGTCTTCTTACCTCAGCCAGAAAGTAGGAGGGGGGTGGTAAAGAACACTTGCAGGGGGTTGGACTAGATGACCCTGGAGGCCCCTTCCAACTCTATGATTCTATGATTCCACAGCCGGTCAGATCTCCAATGGCCAGGAGCCCCAGCTGACTCCACCCACTTCCTAAAAACATTTGGCAGGCACCAGGAAAGGTGCTGCTGGGCACCTCAGTGACCCCCGCTAGTATGTCTTCTAATTCCAAAATACTAGCAAATTAAATCATACGAAGCAAGCTAGGTCAGCTTTCCAAATGCGGCATTAACAGGAATGCCTGTCTGACCCCACCCCCCGGCATCGGTGTGTCATTAGAAAACTTGCTAATAACCTCTTCAACTATACTATTTAGTGGGTGGCATCTTTTTTTTTTTTAACTTACCGTAATGAACTTATGAACTGGTATTTTCTCCTGCCCTTCAGCAATGGTGTAGAACAGCAAGTCCTCCAAGCTGGGCAGAAGGCCTTGCTTTATCTTACTGAAAAGAAACAAAAGAAAAGGACCCATGGTGAGAAAACAACTTCGACACAGGTCATGCTCTTGACCAGGGGTAATCAAACTGCATTCGCTGGCAGGGGCTTCTGGAAATTGTGGTCCACGGGCATCTGGAGGGCCGCAGTTTGACTACCCCTGCTCTTGACGGTTTGCCTATGGATCGCTTTAGTGCACGCAGCCATTTAAACTGCTCCCAAGCTCTCCTTTGTCACCAGGATAATTAAATTAACAGTTTTTATTGACAGACAAATACTTGGATCCATGCTGGACACGGGGCACCACTGTAAACACCTGCCATGTTATTCCTTTCCAATTAGCACCACAGATAGTTCTCAAAGTCAAGGTTTTAGAAGCAGCAGTGGCCGGTTCAGCTTAAATAAGCATTCTCAACCCTTTTTATTATTTATTTATTTATTTATCATATTTATATACCGCCCTCCCCGAGGGCTCAGGGCGGTTTACAGAAAACAGGGAGGATACAATTAAGACATGGTCCCAGACCTGTAAGGAGCTCTCCTCAGGCTGCAGCGGGCTGGCCGCTTGTGCAGTGAGCTAGGCTAAAAAAGGCCTAAGTTAAGAGTGAAATAGCTATACTGGATCTGCCTTGTCTTATATATACCCGAGACAGATTTCTAGAACCTTCGGCCCAGAGAAGCAAGTGCGTTCATTTTTTCCCTTGAATGCATTCATTCATGTACACAGACAGGAAGAGATGGCATGATTTCTTTTTCTTTTCTTTGACAAAGGTCAAACTTTCTAGCAGTCATTGATGTCATAAGTGCCAAAAATGGTATTTCACTGGTACAGTTACCAGACCCCCCCCTCCAAAAAAAAGCCCCTTAGGCTGCCCTTCTCACATTTTTCAGTCTGCAGTCCCCTTCAAATGAGCCAGGGCCCCCCAGGAGTCCATATGGCTCCCGCTGAGAATGGCTGAGCTAAAGGATAAAGCTGTGTCAAAAAGTATTGGGCTAGATCTTGTGACCCCCCAAGTTTCCCCCCCAACATAAATAGCCTTTTCTTCAATCAAAGATGCCTTTCTGGCAGGGGCTTATGGGAATTGTAGTCCATGAACATCTGGAGGGCGACAGGTTGACTACCCCTGTCTTAAACAACAGAAAATACAAATTAAGGGCTCAGGTGTAAGGTTTTTAAGGATGCTTCCCAGTTAAAGATAAGAAAATCATGCCTCAGGCCTGGTCCTGAAAATTTACTCTTTAAAATACTTTCTTGGGAATATCAGTACTATGATTTCAGAAGGAGACAGATATGAACCACGAGGAGAAGAGGATCAAAGAAAGCACGGATCCAAACACCCTCAAGATGTGCAGAAGTAGCTGAGTTGATGTACTGACCCTAACAAATTGCCGCCTGAGATAAATATCGAAATTTGAGTATTGTAAGAATGCTCTTAAAAATACGTGAAAGTACTGAAATGCTAAAACAAAAACCTCTATGGAGAAACTGCCACAACTTTAGCTACCCTCATGAGGGTAAGGCAAAAAGTACTGGGGTTCCAATTCCTTCATGCACAGGTTTACTCCAAACAAAATGTTTATTCCAAACAAAATAACCTTCCCGAAGGACACAGGATGATCACAGGGGCTTACGAAGTTTTAAGAAAAAAGAAAAGGGCATTGGTGTAAAAAAAGGGCAGGAAATTTGTGCTGAGGAATTTTTTCCCCATTGCGACGATGCACATGCTCCTTCTTTGAAGGTATCTAGAGTTGAACAGTGAGAATTTCATTGGGAAACATTACGCCATCCACCCTCCAGACCTCATCTTGCCCCTCCGGACTTCTTTTTCTTCCCTTTCTTCTTTTTCTTTCCACCCTCCAGACCTGATTTTGTCCCTTCGGACATCTTTTTCTTCCCAAAACTCAAAGAATATTTTAAAAGAACATGATTTGAATCTCTCAAGAATGCCGAACCTGCCATTTTGACATGTAAATCAAAGACCGCAGAGTTAGAAGGGTTAGAGCAGCCTTTCTCAATTTTTTACCATAAAGAAACCCCTGAAACATTCTCCAGGCTTCAAGAAAACCCAGAAGTGGCACAATTATGGAGAATATGGTTGCACAGCTGGGACCCCTCCCCTTCCCACCCTCTTCCAGGCACATCATTGGCCATTTTGGGAGGGGAAGGGCAGGTCAACATGGCTATATATGGTCATATCGCCTAACAAAAGTTTAACAAATTAAAAAAAAAACATATTAAAAATTAATTAACTCCCACCTATTTGGGAAACTCTTCCAGGGCCTTCAAGAAACCCCACGGTTTCACAAAACCCTGGTTGAGAAAGCCTGGATTACAAAAACACTGCCTTCAGAAGAGTATAGACATAGCTGCAAGATATATAAAGAAATTAGCTTCACACTTTGATATTTTTGTTTAATGAAGGTTTCTATGATTTTGTAGCAATGCTTTTTTGACTTGCCCTTGCAAATATCTCAACAGAAGTGAGAAGACACTGAGAAGACTCATAATGGAAAAGTAAGTGCAAACCAGTCATAATAGTTTCAGTTTAACGAGGCGTTATAGTGTGTTTTAAGACTGTAATCCATAGCATTCAAAATGCTAAATATGCAATGTTGTGAAACGAACATAATCCACACAAAATTTTCCAAGGTATCTTCCACATCTGCGGCTGTCAAATCAAGCAGCCTAGATCAATATTTAGCTATGAAACTGAACTAGCTGACAAAGCAGACTTGGCCAACATTCACTTTGACATACAGAAAAATACCCCCAAAATGGGCTATTCTTGGATAAAGCTTATCAGTTTAAACTGCAGTATAAGCTTTTCCTCCCGCTATTTCTCAGGTCAATAACATTATGTAATGTTTGTTCAGATTAAGAGCAGTGTTTTAGTACCATTAAACACTTTAAAAAGCGCACATTCAGCATATGCCAAAAAAGAATGAAGATAGTACACCTGCTTTTGTATTGTCACAACTAAGTTATTATCTATATAGATAGAAGATATAGATATAGAAGTGTTTGTTCTCTGCAAAGTTGAAATCCTCATGGATAAATAAATTAATCTGAAGACAAAACACATGGCAGTCCACAAAAAATAAGTGCTGGAACACCTAGTAACAAGGCTATGCTGAGATTTTGGAATCCTGCCCCTTCTCATTCTCTGGAATCCAATTTCTCCATTTGCAAAACTGGGCTACGCATTTCAAGTAAGGACTACAGCTCGCTCGTGCTTTTAAAATTAGTTCTATACAGCAGTAGGCTCATTCTAAATACCTCTTCCAAATTACCACTCTGGTAATTGATGTCCTTCCATCCATCCACCCTATCAAATACACTTATCAACTACACTTGTCTTGGTGCCAAGTGGCAGGGGTGGCAGGTGACAGTGGATGAGCGATGGGTTGTGAGTGTCCAGCATGGTGCAGGGGGCTGGACTAGATGACCCAGAAGATCCCTTCCAACTCTGTGATTCTATATATATAGTTCTCTAGATATGGGAATGGGATGCTGTGCAATGCCTGTTAGCCAAGGGAAAAGTTGCATTTTAAATAAGGAAAAAAAATCAATGTAAGCAAACCAATAAACAGAGCCTTGTTTTTCAGAAGAAATTGAACAGGGAGTAATAAAGTTATAAATTTATTTTATTTATTATTAGATTTCTATCTCACCACTTCCCCAAGGACTCATGGTGGGTTACAAATAAAATAATAATGACATAAAAAACCTTGAGACTAAGACTGTGGCAGGATAAATCAAGTATGGCCTACAGAAATGATCTGGCCTAATTCATGCGAAGAGTATCCACATGTAAGAATGACTTGTGAATTCAGATGATCCACAGGCCAAAAGCTTCCCAGTATCTGACACAGCATCTTGCTAACTATCCTTTTCTCACTTCAGAACTTTGAAATCGGTCACATGAACCTCGAACACTCAACTCCGGAACTCTGGATTGGATCAGATGAATCATAAATGGAAAAATTGTGTTTTCCCCTTTCCCCTGGAAGGACACTGCACACCCGTGTCAGCTCTGTGGAGCCGACCGGGGAGTCCCCACACCCCCATGCCCCATAGCAGAGTGGCATGCCGCTCCCTGCCATTGTGCAGTGGGGGCCCCTTTCCCCACACTCCCCCCCACTCCCTTCCTCATTGCTGCTGCCTGCAGGCAGCATGTCGGGCTTTCCAGCATCCCTGCCCCAGACAAAAGAACATAAGAGAAGATATGTTGGATGAGGCCAATGGCCCATCCAGTCTAATGCTCTGTGTCACAGTAGCCAAAACCCAGGTGCCATCAAGAGGACCACCAGGAGGCCAGAAATCCTCCCATTGATGCCCCTCAAGCACAAAGAAAAAGCACCACTGCCCCAGACAGTGTTCCACTTATGGACCTCTATTCCAGATGTTTATTCAATCCCCTTCTGAAATTATAGCCACTCATGAACCTCTATTCCAGATGTTTATTCAATCCCCTTCTGAAATTATCTATGCTTGTAGCTGCCGCCACTTCCTATGGCAGGGAATTTCATGTGAAATTTGATGTGGTCGACCATGAGTTGTCTGCTCACCGCCTCACTGGGGCTGGGATACAGGGGACAGCCCTTCAGGGACTGTGCTCCTTTCTCTGGAACT
This sequence comes from Paroedura picta, assembly GCF_049243985.1. Lineage (NCBI taxonomy): Eukaryota > Metazoa > Chordata > Lepidosauria > Squamata > Gekkonidae > Paroedura > Paroedura picta. Next base: position 24,358,138 of record NC_135370.1, on the reverse strand, counting down.
GGACAAAGAAGGTAGCGGTGTAGGAGGAGTTATTGCAATCTTTCATCTCCCCTTTGGGGTTCTGCAGGAGGCGATCCTCTCCCCCACTTTGTTTATCATCTACATGTGCCTTCTGGCCCGGCTGATCCGGAGTTACAGGCTGGGTTGCCACCAATATGCAGATGACACCCAAGCTCTATCTCCTGATGGACAGCCACCCTGACTCCCACTTGAATACATTCGCCAGATATTTGGAAGTAGTGGCTGGATCGTTGGGGCAGTCACCTGAAATTCAACCCCTTCAAGACAGAGGTCCTGTGGCTTGGGTGGAAAGGGGGGTAAGATCAGGAAGTGCGTTCACCCACCTTAGCCAGTATGCAACTCAACATCTCGCCCTTAGCAAGGAATCTGGGAGTGATCCTGGATTCCTCCTTGTTTAGGCTCAGGTCACAGGGGTAACGCGCATGGCATTTTACCACCTGTGCTAAGTGCAGCTACTAGCACCATACCCATCTTCGGACCACCTGGATACAGTGATCCATGCAACCGTCACCTCCAGATTGGATTTCTGTAACTCACTTTATGCGGACCGACCCTGGTCCTTGACCTGGAAATTTCAGCTGGTACAGAACACAGCTGCTAGGGTACTCACTGGAACACCACGGAGGGCCCATATCCAGCCAGTACTGAGGCAGCTGCATTGGTTGCCGGTTGCAACCCAGACCAAGTTCAAAGTTTTGCTATTAACCTTTAAGGACATTCGTGATCAGGATCCCACATATCTGAGGGACCACTTGCCTCCTTATCCCCCCCCCCCCCACACAGGGATTTTCACTCTGTTGATGTGAATTTGCTGAAGATCCCTGGCCCATGGGAAGTTCACCTGGCCTCAACCCAGGACACACCCTTTTTGGTCCTGAAGCTGACCTGGTGGAACGAGCTCCCCGAAAAGCTGAGGGCCCTGACGGAACTCCTGCAGTTCCACAGGGCCTATTAGACAAAGCTCTTCCACCAGGTCTTCGGTTGAGGCCAGGGAAATTAAGATCTGACCCTCACCCACCCATCCAAGTCAACGAGGTCATCATGTTGCTCCCTATTAGCACTGTGAGGTGCTTATATGCCTTCTGCTGAACAGGGGTGGGGGAGAAGTATTTTATTCCACTGCTAGAATGCATTGAAGTTTTTATGTTTTATGAGGATTTTAAAATTTTGTGCCCCACCACAAGCAGGTCATGAGTGGTGGGCTATAAATTAAATTATAATTATAAATAAATAACTACTCTTTGGATGAAGGATTTTCTTTTATCCATTTCCCTTCAGCTCCACCAATAGCAGCCCCCTCAGCAACAATGCAAGGTTGAAAGAAAATGTTCTCATTTCTGCCCAGAGCATGATGCATGAACCACACTTAAGACTGTGGCAATGTTTCACCTCCAACTAGAAAAAGGTAAATGTAAAGGTATCCCCTGTGCAAGCACTGGGTCATGTCTGACCCTTGGGGTGATGCCCTCTAGCGTTTTCATGGCAGACTCAATACCGGGTGGTTTGCCAGTGCCTTCCCCAGTCATTAACGTTTACCCCCCAGCAAGCAAGCTGGGTACTCATTTTACCGACCTCAGAAGGATGGAAGGCTGAGTCAACCTTGAGCCGGCTGCTGGGATTGAACTCCCAGCCTCATGGGCAGAGCTTTCAGACTGCATGTCTGCTGCCTTACCACTCTGTGCCACAAGAGGCTCAGTACAACTAGAAAAGCATGTTAAAATACTTATTTTGGTCTACCAAAACAATCCCCAAACTAGCTGGTATCCATGTATTGCTTCAAACTGAATAGCCAGGATACGCACAGAATTTTTGCTCTCTTTAACAACAAGAATTACAACAGATGGAGGGTATGTGAAGGGCACCAAATCAGGAGCGGTGTGAATTTGAAGTCTGCCTTCTCATGAGAACTAGGCATGTTCTTGTTTTTCGGAACAGGACTTCCAAAACGCTTCACACAATTAGATCCTTCCCACCTTGGGCAAAGCTCAATATAATGCAGTCATATCCACGCCCACCAACCCCCCGCTTTAAAAAAGCTGCACTGAATCTCTCCAGGAGGAAAGAAGGAAACTTTAAGGGCATTTCTGCACCCGTTAAATGTAGTGAAATGCTTACCTAATCTAGTTGTAATATATTCCAGCCCCTCTATATGATATCACCAACATCCAATGTCTGGGCAGCAAACTGCTCGCTACATCCTCCATTTTAAAGCACTAGTTGGGGAACTGCATAAAGAGGATTCCCAAACCTATTTAGCACTAGCTACCAGAGGGCAACCAAGAGAGAAAAGGTATGGAGGCTTAAATGTGCTAAAGGCGCCTGCCTTGTCCTGCCCTCGCACCCGCTTCCCTCTCCCTTGTTCCCGGAGACAGGAATTTCTTTTTTAAAATGGCTAACTTACTGGAGCAACGAATAGGTGGACCAGAGTGCAGGCAATGCCAGAAATAAAGTTTTTTTTTTAAGTTGTAACACAAAGCGTGCCTCTCTAAAGTTTTCTCCCCCCCCCCAAAAAAAAATCAGGAACTAGAATAATTTTTAAATGTATAAAAGACCTTGTGATTCCATAAGGAGCGGTGTTCAAAAAGCACTATGTATCTATGCTTCTATGCACCGGCATTTCAACGGAGAAGTATGAATTTAAACAAAATAGTGGCCATCGCGAGAACTTTAAAACATGGAGAAAGGGAACTGGTTGCCTGGATTGATTGACAGGCGGAAGTGAGTCGTGTATAACGTGCATTGCTCTCTTCCGCTGTTTCCAGCAGCAGGTGTGGAGGGTAAGACGCGTGAAAAGGTGGCAGAGAAAGGCCAGACAGCAAAAAAGTGAGGAGCTGGGAGGCATGATATGATTTAGCGCTATGCCATTCAGCTGGCGTAACACTATTTTTATTGATGTGCGGAAATGGCCTAAGTTCCCCTCTGGACATTCTTGCATTCAACTACAGGAAGGTGGCCTTGTACAGTATGTCCCTACCCCAGGAGAAAAACAGCAGGGGTTGTGTGTAATTTTGAGCAGGAAAAGAGTGGGAGATGAAAAGGTTAAGCAGTCCGGCCACTCTCCGTTCTTTAGCTGTGGTTTATGGCTTCCTAGGGAAGTTTTAGTTTCTCTAAAAAAGCAGAGTTCAAATGTGACTGTCACAGGCCTTTTGCAGCCGCCTCAAGTTTTGACTCCAGGTTTCATGATGACTCCAGTGGGTAAACTTTAGAACTATGCAGTGTGATCATGCAACTCTACACCCCCTTACCACCACCCGCACCACGGCAAAAATAAATTGTCACTTGAGATCCCGGAGGTCTAAAGGCCACATTCAGGAGAAACGTCTCCTTCGAGAAACAGTGTCCTAGGCTGGCAATGAAAATTAAACCGTTTCAGCTCTCTGAATGGAACACTGCACAGCAATGAGATAAGCAGCTTCCGCAAACACGTTAATCTATCATTCACGACTGCCATCATCAGCCCAGATAATTGGTGAACATTTCTATATGCAACAATCCATTGCTCCGGCACCGTTTCCTAAAAAAGGGTAACCACAACAACAGTCAAAAAAGCAGTTCATTGCTGAGGTGCCTCACAGCCTGCCTTCTGTGCCAGCAGCAGACTCACTGCTACAGTCTGACTCATCCGGCTAGAAAATTCTTTGCAGGCATGAGGCGATGCTCAGGCAGAACAGACACGCCCAAGGAGACTTCCTCTGGCATAAGGAAGCGGCTCTTCCGTCAAATGAAGAGCCACGTGGGACGGGGGAAGGCAGCTCAGACGCCAGAAAAACTTCGAACCTTGCTCGTGACAACAGATGACTACAAACTAGGACCGTGTTATTAAAGACACAACCCAGAGTTTCATTTTATCCTCCAGTAAACCTTAGTTCTTGCTGCGGGCAACGGGCAAGGGACGGGATTCATCCAAGGAGGATGAAGGACAGCCGTATGGCATTTCCGGGGCCTATTTCCCTAATCCCTTCCCTCCAATAAGCAGAGAGGATGGCAAGGCAGATGGGTGGATGGCAGCCAATAGCCACTGATCAGATGAGAGGCAAGCAAGGAAAACGAGAGAAGAGTGCTTCTACAGTCCAAAATATGCATCAAGCAGAACGGTGCATTTATCCAGGCACGAGAGGACAAGGAAAAGAATCAGTCTTCTACAGCTCCTTCAGTCACTTTATTACGGTTGTGACAGACAAGCTAAGAGACACTGAATCAGCACGAATGCAGCACTGGGCTATTTCGACCCTGAAACCAGACTCTTTCTTTGGCCTAGATGCCACAATGCTTAGAGATCCTAGCAGCGCATGGGTCAGTAGTAATTCACTCCAGTGGGGCGGGCCAAGTTGGTCTATGGCAGGAAAATAAAAGAATCAAAGCCACGTGGCACTTGAAAGAGTGACAACATTTACTACTGCGAGAGATTTCATGAGTCAGAGTGCAATTCCTTGGGTGCTATATAGGCAACATGTTCCACATTTTCATACAGAAATGTTGCCAAAGGATGGAAAGGCTTGGTGTCAATTCGGTCATGATTTTTCCAGGGGTGATTCTCTAAGGAATCGCTGTGAATTTGGTCCTTATGCGTAAGGGATGGTGGCAGGTCAAAGATTCCAGGCCTCTCTCTCACCTCCCTAGGATGTCTAATCACTGCTTTTCCCAAACTTTAATCTGCTCTTAATGTATAGCTTCAGACTTCTTCCTTAACATATTGTTGCTCATCCTACCTAATTATACTTTTGTCTATCTATACCCCATGAAAGAGAGTCTGGAACCTCTGATCTATCTGTTTCGGTCAATTACACAGAGAATCCCACCTGAAATATTTGGGATGGGACTCCCACCAAACTTTTGTATTTTACTTCCTAGAGAGCCATCACCATCCATGGAGACACACAGGAACCAACCCCTAGGCTGTAGAGTAAAGGCAGTGGTTTGACTGTCAAACTAGGAAGACAGAGGTTCAAATTTCACCTCTGCCTCAAAGCTTCTTGCGTGAACTTGGGCCAGTTGAACCTTATGTACTGAAAGAACAAGAACAGAATGCTGCAATACAACTAGGGAAATTCAAGTGCAAAAGTGACCAGGTGCCCTAGGGCAGTGGCATCCTCTACCTCGCAAGGCTGTTGTGGGGACAAAGCAGACATAGGAAGGATCGCATAGTTTCAAGCTGTCCTTGGGCCAGTCCTCCTGTCCTCCCTCTATCTGCCTCACAGGGTTTCTCTCAAGATAAAACAGAAGGCAAAAGAACTATAGGCCTTTCCATCTGACTATGGTCCACTCAAACTCAGTATTTCAGAAATAAGAGAAATCATGGACCTTTCAGGGCTGAACTTGGCCAGTCATCGTCCCCCTCTTTTGGCCTAATCGACTTCGCAAGGTTGTTGTGCAATAAAACAGAGGGAGGATGACCACAGACCATTAAGACAGATTCAAGTAGGTAGCCGTGTTGGTCTGATGTAGAAGAACAGCATTTGAGTCCAAGACCAACAAAGATCAACTTCCTCAGATACAATGAAATGGAAATCACAAGACCACATATATAAGTAGAGAGTGGGCCAAGGATTAGTAGCATAGTGAAGATGCTTACCAGATACAAGGGCCCTATAAAAATAACAAGCTAAGTTTACACCAACGTCCTTTTGGGTTCAACTCTGGGGGAGGAAACATAGTAAATGAAATAAAAATGTCAAGATTAATGGACAGATGCATCCTCAATTGTGGAGTAATTGAGAATTATCACTCCACACCTCTAGGTAACAGGTAATACTGCCAAAACGTGGGATAAATGGGCCATTCAGGTTGACTCTGGGTCAGTCATCTTCCCTCTCCCTCAATGTAACCCACCTCAAAAGGCTGTTGTTGCGATAAAATAGGAAGAATCATGTACCTTCCTGACTGATCTTGGGCCCATCATTCTCTCTCTCTCTGACTAACCAACCACACAGGGCTTTTGTGGGGATAAAATTGATAAAATAGGATAAAGATGTAAGCCATATGGGATCCCCATTGGGGGCCAAGGCAGGAATCAAATGAAGCAAATGACCAAAAAGCACAGGGAACAAATTACAAATATAATTTAAAAAAAAAAGAATTCCATGAAGATCCTTGAATGACAGGCAACCTAGGAAGCAACATGGCCCTCTCTTGCAGATTTGGGGCTGATCCCCCACTCTCTACAACACCTACCTTGCAGGATTGTTGTGGAAATATCACATAAGAAAGAGAAGCGATCATGGACCTTTCTGGCTGACCTTGGGCTACTAATTCTCTCTCTCTCTGTTCAGCCCTTCTCACGGGGCTGTTGTAGAGATAAAATGGAGCTTATAAGCACTATGCAAACATAATAATTGACCAAATAACACCTTAGAAAGAAGGATGAAGATCCTTGGACAAAGGGCAGTCTAGGAAATATCAGGATGCTCTGTAGCAGATCTGGGGATGGCTCTGCTCTCTCTTGTGACACCTACCTTGCAGGATCATTGTGGAACCAGAAAAGAATGCATGGATGGGATGGTGGGCCTTCCTGACATACCTTTTCCCAGCCATTCTCCCTCTTCCTGGCCCACCTCGCAGGGCTGTTGCTGACCTTTTCCCAGCCATCTCCTTTCTGCTATGCCCACCTCGCAAGACTGTTGCTGACCTTTTCCCAGCCATCCCCTTTCTGCCTGGCCCACCTTGCAGGGCTGCTGCTGACCTTTTCCCAGCCATCTCCTTTCTGCTATGCCCACCTCGCAAGACTGTTGCTGACCTTTTAACAGCCATCCCCTTTCTGCCTGGCCCACCTTGCAGGGCTGCTGCTGACCTTTTCCCAGCCATCTCCTTTCTGCTATGCCCACCTCGCAAGGTTTTTGCTGACCTTTTCCCAGCCATCCCCTTTCTGCCTGGCCCACCTCGCAGGGCTGCTGCTGTTTCAGGGATGCCCAGCCCCGAGCGAGCGAGTATCCCTCCCTGCATGCCTGCCTGCCGGCGGCTCGAGCACTCACTTCTCGGCCGCTCCGCCGGCCTCCTTGGCGGGCTCGGCGCCGTGGCTGTTGTGGTTGGCGGGCGCGGCGGGCGAGGCGGGCGCTTGCCCCGCGGCCGGCGTCCCCTTGCCGGGCTCCTCCAGGATGCCCTCGGAGCGCGTGCACAGGGCGCGGCCGGCGGGGACGGGCAGGGGCGGGCGGCGGGACGGCCACGCGGCGGGGAGCCGCCTCAGCGCCACGCGCCGGCAGCCGCCCAGCCCCTCGCCCGCCGGGGCCGCCGCCACCGCTGCCGCCGCGCCGCCCCGCACCAGGTCCCGCCACAGCGCCGCGCTCCGCAGCCGCATCATCCTCGGCCGCCTCCGCCACTGACTGAGGGGACGGCGCCTCGGCCGCCAGCCCGCCCCGCCCCGACGCCCGGCCCATTGGCCCGCCCGGCAAGCGCTGGCCGCGCCCATTGGCCCGCGCCGCCGTCGCTCGCGGGGGCCCCGCCTCCTCCGGCCGTGTGGAAGATGTGGCGCACTTAGAGCCCGGCCCGCAGAGCTGGGGGGGGGGGGGGAGGGAGCTGGCGTTTCCCGCCTCGGGCGCCTCACGGACTCCTCACGCTCCTCATGAAAAGGAGGAGTCACGATCATCATGATGATAATGATAGCGGTTTAAATAAAGGATTTGGTGCGCGAGGCTGCGGGGCGTTTCCACACTTGCTTAACAACGCAGCTGCAAGGCGCTTCCTCGCCTGCAGACTTCGCAGCCTCTTCACAGTTAGGACAACAATATAATCATAATAAAGAAGGGGCAGTAATAATAATAACGGGGACAACAACGGTTTCAGTCAGAGACTCGGGGTACGAGGCTGCGGGGCGTATGCTGAACGGCACCGTTGCAATCCACTTAGTCAGCGGCAGACTTCCCAGTCCCTTCACAGTTAGGAGAACAACAAGAACCAACAACAACAACAACTTAAAGACTTGGTGTACATTGTACAAGACTGCAGGGAGCTTTCAGCCAGGCACCGTTTCTAGCCACTTAGTCAGTTGCAGAGTTCCAGGCTCTTCACAGTTTTGACAACAATAACAACTAGTAGTACTACTAGTAGTAGTAGTAGCAGTATAATAACAATAACAGGTTAAGAGATTTTTTGTGAATGAGGCTGCAGGCCAATTTCATGCATGCTAAAGAACAGTTTCAAACCGATAAGTTGTTTGCAGGTTTTCCATTCTCCTCAAAGTTATGACAACAACAATAATAAATAGTAGTAATCATAATTTGTTGTTGTTATGTGCGAAGTCGTGTCCGACCCATCGCGACCCCATGGACAATGATCCTCCAGGCCTTCCTGTCCTCTACCATTCCCCGGAGTCCATTTAAGTTTGCACTGACTGCTTCAGTGACTCCATCCAGCCACCTCATTCTCTGTCGTCCCCTTCTTCTTTTGCCCTCGATCGCTCCCAGCATTAGGCTCTTCTCCAGGGAGTCCTTCCTTCTCATGAGGTGGCCAAAGTATTTGAGTTTCATCTTCAGGATCTGGCCTTCTAAAGAGCAGTCAGGGTTGATCTCCTCTAGGACTGACCAGTTTGTTCGCCTTGCAGTCCAAGGGACTCGCAAAAGTCTTCTCCAGCACCAGAGTTCAAAAGCCTCAATTCTTTGACACTCGGCCTTCCTTATGGTCCAACTTTCACAGCCATACATTGCAACTGGGAATACCATAGCCTAGACTAAACGCACTTTTGTTGGCAGGGTGATGTCTCTGCTTTTTAGGATGCTGTCTAGATTTGCCATAGCTTTCCTCCCCAGGAGCAAGCGTCTTTTAATTTCTTTGCTGCAGTCCCCATCTGCAGTGATCTTGGAGCCCAGGAAAATAAAATCTGTCACTATCTCCATTTCTTCCCCATCTATTTGCCAGGAATTGAGAGGGCTGGATGCCATGATCTTTGTTTTCTTGATGTCATAATAATAATGAATCATAATAATAATAACAATTTAAATCCAAAACGTATAAGGCTGCAGGGCTCTTTCACATTTGCTAAATAACAGTTTCAATGCACTTAATCTGCTACTAACTTTCCAGTCTGTCCACAGTTATGACAACAATAATAAGGAATAATAATAATAAAGATAAAAATTTAAATAAAATTCTCTGTGTACAAGACTGCAGGGGGCTTTCAAACATGCTCAGTGCATTGTAGTGAGTTCGCAATTGGACTTTGCGCAATTTCACACAACACAATCCAGTTGCAGCGTGGATTGAATTCATGCAATTTGGGTGTGTGAAAGCACCTTTTAGTCCAACTCAGACCAATAACGGGGCTGGTGTTTTGTGAGACAGGGCAGCGTGGAGGTAGCTGAATTTCAAGATGTCCATTTTGGGGTTGCCAGCCTCCAGGTGGAGGCTGGAGATCTCCTGGGATTACATCTGATCTCCAGGCCGCAGTTCACCGAGGGCTACTTCCCAACTGGCTACATCAAACAAACGATCCCTATGACAAATGTCATTTTAAACACCCCTACTGTTTAAGATGTGATAACTGCTATTCACTAGGAATTTTCCTAACCACCCAACTCAAAAAGAGGACATTTGCATTAGTTAAAAAAAAATGGCCCAAAAGAGGATGGTCACCAAAAAAAGGAGGATATGTCCCCTAAAAAGAGGACACCTGGTACAGGACAAACTTGTTTACAAGATAGTGTAGTTATTCTGCTTTGCCTATAAAACTTGTCTCATTTCATCCATATAGCTAAGGAGTGGGAACTTAGTGTAATAAGCCTGCATTCTTGTACTGGTATGCTATTTCAATGCTATTCATGGGTCACACCAATTGCTTTAGTCCGGTCTTAACTATCCTTGACTCTAACTAGACTTTCAGAGGAACACCCACCACTCCTATACGTTTGCCTTGAGGAAATCTGTTTCAAAGTATCTGAAAACTTATACCAAGCTTATCAAGGTAGACTCAGCCTTCCATCCTTCCGAGGTCGGTAAAATGAGGACCCAGCTTGCTGGGGGGTAAACGGGAATGACTGGGGAAGGCACTGGCAAACCACCCCGTATTGAGTCTGCCATGAAAACGCTAGAGGGCGTCACCCCAAGGGTCAGACATGACTCGGTGCTTGCACAGGGGATACCTTTACCTTTACCTTTTTACCAAGCTTATACCATAGCTGCTTGGGAAAGTCTATGTATGACATTCTATCCATTCATGACCCTCCTTTCCCTAACCCCCCCCCTCCCCAACATTGGCAGCCCTATAACAATGGTTCTATAGGTTCTGGATTAAAAGGTATCCTAAAATTTAGCAAGTAAAGGCTCTCTTACAGTTTCTACCTTTTTCTCTTTGTAAAAAAAAATAGAGGTCACATGGAAATATAATGACTGTTCACCATTTTCAGAACTGGCTTCTAAAACGTGTTGCCGAAGATGTTAATTGCTAATGCATATTGCACAGGTGGCACCTTCTCTTCCTGTTATATTGTGTTTCAAAACGTGTTAGAATTGGAAGCAGCTGCTGCAATGTCACACTGAGGTTACCATGGATACAAGTGACTTTTGTGACGTGGCTTCCGTGTGCTGCCATCTTCCGGGGGGAAGGAGGAAATTAAATGGATATATAGATAAATGTGCCCGGTCACTGTAATATAATAATAATAAGAGTTTTAACGTTTTATTTTTGTATCCCGCCCTTCTTGATTAACTCAGGGCAGGTAACATCAATTAAAAGATATAAATACATACATGTATATCAAATTATACAAAAATTGTTAAAATTATTAAAACCACTCTAAACCCGCTTATTCTAAAATTTCATGTCTTCATGGGTAGGCCAATATAAGCAAGAATTCATGAATTCAGTTTGGTCAGACTCTCTTGAATATTTAGGGGAGCAAATATGTATCTTGGGTTAAGAAAATGAAAATGAAAATTACAGCATTGGTTACTCTTTAAATAAATATCCAGAAATCATAATCCTGAAGGACTGTGGAGTAAACAGAGAGACACAGAGAGGCGGGATTCTAAAACAAGGTCATTGGCGCAACCACAAAATGGCTGCTGGAGGAGGCGGAGCCGAGCACTCAAAGGAAGCCCAAGGTCAGGGGAGAAGAGGGGTAATTTTTAAAAATGCAACCATCACTGTGGAGGCAGCTATGCAGCTAATTGGATCTCCAGTGGCCAATCAGAAATCCTGCTGGGTAAAAGTCCCACTTAGCTCCACCCACTTTCTACAAACACTTAGTGGGTCCCAGGAAAGGTGTCAGAGGGTACTGTGGTGCCTAAAGTCATCGCACTGGGGACTCCTGGGGTAACATATTCAGCCCTCAGACAGCAGCTTCATTGTTTTTGTTCAAAATCCCTATAGATTTATATTTCAGAGTTATAATACACAGCCAAAGGCATAATCCCTGGTTTATTACTGACTATTCTTTCTCACAGTTTTCAGGACTTGGTGCCATGCAGCAATTTGAACATTTAGCACAAAACAAAAACCTCTGCTCGCAGACTTGGTAAAATGCCATGCCAGATATTCGTAGCCGCTCTGATAGAATTAGCACGCCTGCTCGCACCCCGGGACATTTTCATTCTTTTTCAGCTGCTTCATCCTAGATTTGCTGGGTCTGGAGATTCTTTTTGCTCCATTCATGAGTTTATTGTTGGCACGGTTGTTGTTGTTTTTCCGGCTGTGCTTCTGTCAAGAGCAGCACGACAGGAAGAAATTCAACCGGTAAGGCATGCAACTGCAGAGCACCTTTGGACCAGATAAATTGCTGGACCTGGTGAATAGCTGCCCGCTGCGAAGGTCATTAAGATCCCTACTAGGGACAAGGTGGCCAGGGGAAATGTTAAACTACAATTCCTAGAAGTATTTATGCTTGCAACTTTATGTGTAAGCAATGCATACCTCTTCACCAGTAGGAACCTGAAAGGGGAAATGCCTAAGACTTTGTACCTATACTCTAGACACCGATGCAAACCGAATGACATAACCTTATCTCATTCACCAATGTTTAACTTCATATTATCGTTTACATCCTTACTGAACTAGCTCCAATTTGTTGTCCAACAAGTCTAAGCTCTTAGAACATATCTACACAATGGAACGATAAACCTTCCCTAATTGACCTGGCCTTGGTCACTTAACTAACTGGGAGGTGCATAAAAGGCACAAGATAGAAACAAAACGCAAGAGTATACATATGCCAGAGAACTGTGGCACCCTTGATATAATCTCACGCAGCATCACACATTAGACCAAATCAAGCCTGAACTCTCCTTAGAACGTTTTTACTGTTGAAAACCCCCTGAAACATTCTTCAGGTTTTGAGAAACCCCAGAAGTGGCACGATTGTGCAGAAATTGGTTAGGAAGTTTAGCTGTGCACATGCTCACCCGAGGCCCCTCCCCTTCCTGCCCCCTCCAGGTCCATCACTGGCCATTTTGAGGGGGGGCCGACATGACCACATATGGACATATCACCCAACAAATTTTAAGAAATTCAAAATCTCTATAAAAAAATAATCAACTCCCACCCATTCAAGAAACCCTTCCAGAGCTGTCGAGAAACTCCAGGGTTTCACAAAACCCTGGTTGAAAAGAGAAACAACTTTGTAAAGAAAGAAGGAGGGACAGAGTCCTAACAGCTTAACTGACTGCTGTACAGGAGACAATCCGGGAGGAAGTGGGCTCAAAAGAGCAGGGAGTCTCCAACTAAGCCAATCAGGGCACAGGAGGAGACTAATCTGAATATACTAACTACACATCCCCCCAATGCCCCTTGTAGGCTAATTCTTCATATGCTGCTGAATCAAGCACACTACAGATCTTGCAGATTCCAACACTTGGCACACTCCCACGGAGGATTGGGCAAAAATATTTCAGGAAAATGAAAGAAACAGAACACTGGAGATAAGTGAGCAAAGTGACTGCATAATAGTTTGCTTTCATTTCAGTCCAAGTTAACAAAGTCTAGCAAGGGAGAGGATAATTAAGACTGCTGTTATGATTAATCCTTTGCAATGGGAAACAGGTCTTTCCTGCAGGAGTCCCCACTGAGTATGAGATGGCTGAAGCAGCATTGTATGTATCAAGGATTCCTATCCAGGGGTCTGAGGTCCCCCAGGGGTCCACGGGAGCTCCAGAGAGGGTCCGAGGCCTTTCCTGTTCTGGACTTAATGGACAAGCTGAGGAACCATTTCTCCCCCTCCTGAGCTTGAGTAAGTTATCTCATGATTTCTGCTCCTGGGAGAGATCGATCCTGCATCCGTAGTCTTGCTTTAAACCATGGAGGGTGGTGATGTCACATCCTGTGACATGTCACTTACAACAGCAGTCCGCAAGCTTACGCTCGCTGCAGACCGCTGCTCCGGAGTCCAGGGAGAGGGCGGCCCGGGGGCCCGCGCACGCGCGGCAGCCCCAGCACAAATGCGCCTGTGCGGACTGCCGCGCACATGCGTTTGCACCCGGCAGGGGCGCAGGCGCGTTTGCGCCACCGCCATGCTGGCGGCCGCGGCTCCCCCTCCCGGCCCCTCCGGGCCGTGAGCAAATGTGCCGCTAAAGCGGCCGATTAGCTTGCAGCTCGGCAAGCTTCTCTTCCCTCCCCTCCCGAAGCAAGAAGCTTTGGCAGCCGATTTGCTCGCGACCTGGCGAGCTTCTCGCTTCGGGGGGGGGGAGGGAAGAAGGAGCCACGGCCTGGCGCCAAGGCCTTCGCGGCATGGCACCGGGCCGCGGCCAGCGGGTTGGGGACCACTGACTTACAAGACGTGGCAGGGAGATGTGGCCAGTTGACACCACTTCCAGGCCTCCTTGAAGCCTGAAAAATTATTTCAGGGGCTCACTCCTCCATAGTCAAAAGGCTGAAAAAAGGCTGGTACTTAACTTATGGGGAGAAATTCAGGAGGGGAGGGGGGGACAAAAGTCAAAGACATAGGGTGCTTTGACACACACAAAATAACACACTCTCAATCCACTTTGCAACTAAATTTTGTTGTGTGAAATGTCAAAATCCACTGAAGTGGATTGAAACTTCCACTAGGTCAAAATGTTGGGGGACCCCAGGATCAACAACATCATGTGCGTTTGCACAATGGCACCTGCTGGCACCTTTCCTTGTGCTCACCAAATGCTTTTAGGAAGCGGGAGGAGCTAAGTGGAGAATTGCCCCCACAGGAACTCTGATTGGCTGTGCAGAATAAAAGACATCTTGTTAAACAGAGATTCTTCCTGAAATGTCAAATTGTTACAGTTATATATAACCTCACTCCCTGGCATTTTGTGGTCTTCCCACGCCAGCCAGATTGGGATCCCTATTCTGTTTTGTCTTATCTAAATTCCTCACAGCTATTTTAGCCAGTCTCAACCAGCACTCAATGACAAAGTTAATTATTTTTCTCCTAGCTGACATAGATCCATGGGTCACATACTGGGTGTCGTACGCCCTGACTGTCCTGAAAATTTGGGACAGAACTTCACTTGAGGCCTAACCCATCGTTGTACATCTTATGTGTTTGTGTCTTTAAGCTAGCCCTTTCTGCTATATTTTAATCCCATAATAATGTGTTCTCATTGCAATCTCTGTTTACTCTTGTATATTATGTCCCCCCTAGCATCCTTTGGCCATATGCAATAAACTTCCCTGTCTCTTTGTTTTGTAAGAATGAGTACTTAACGTGTAGCATCAACTTTCTCGGGATCTGAAGGATACCAAGAACTCATAGCATTTTCCTGGTTAGTTGAAGAAGGAAATACAATAAAGAAACGTTATTTTCACCCTTTCTTCATTGCGCTCCTAAGATATAGCTGGCCAAATGGTTTGTTGGCTCTTTTGCTTTGCTAGTTTAAGAAGGTCCAGAAGCAGATTGTAGCTGATCCTACTCAGAATACTGGGGAGCAGAAGTGCAGAGAAGGGAGAGGCTGAGACTGCAACCCCTAGGGTGGGACCTGAAGATCTCCCAGAATTGTAGGGTTGCTAGTCCCCAAGTGGGAACAATATACAAACAAAGCGAAAACACAATCCAAGTCTATATGAAATTGATGAAAGTATAACGCACATATACTTCACAAATTGCCAACAATTTTATCCTCTGTATTTCCATTCCACAATTCTTCTGAGTGAATTAAAGTCCTCATGCAGGCATCACAAGCGACCTTGAGTGAGCTGTGAAATATAAACTCATCCAAGCAGATGCTGACAGGCTCCCGGGTCTGTCTTTCCTGTTTTGGAAGAGGCTTCTTCATATAGCAGCAAACAAAGCTCGATATCATGCCATCTGCCAAAACACAATACATCCCCAAACAACACTACTATCGCCCCACAAATGAAAAACAAAGCAAAGATTAAAAATTAACAGTAAGGCACTATGCATTATTCCCTCACCCATTCAACAAGCATCCTCAGTCTCCTCTCAGGCAGATCTGGCAGTCTGGCTCCTTCTTTTTTCAAGGGAAGAAACAAGCCTTCTAAGCCATCCTGAGATCTCCAAACTGCACTCCCTTCTTCCTGGATTCAGGAACACAACATTTCTTCTATATGGGGCATGTTGTTAGGTGCGAAGTCGTGTCCGACCCATCGCGACTCCATGGTCAACAATCCTCCAGGTCTTCCTGTCTTCTACCGTTCCCCCGAGTCCATTTAAATTTGCACCGAATGCTTCAGAGACTCCGTCCAGCCACCTCATTCTCTGTTGTCCTCTTTTTCTTTTGCCCTCAATCGCTCCCAGCATTAGGCTCTTCTCCAGGGAGTCCTTCCTTCTCATGAGGTGGCCAAAGTATTTGAGTTTCATCTTCAGGATCTGGCCTTCTAAGGAGCAGGCAGGGCTGATCTCCTCTAGGAGTGACCGGTTTGTTCGCCTCGCAGTCCAAGGGACTCGCAAGAGTCTTCTCCAGCACCAGAGTTCAAAAGCCTCAATTCTTTGACGCTCGGCCTTCCTTATGGTCCAACTTTCGCAGCCATACATTGCAACTGGGAAGACCATAGCCTTGACTAGACGCACTTTCGTTGGCAAGGTGATGTCTCTGCTTTTTAGGATGCTGTCTAGATTTGCCATAGCTTTCCTCCCCAGGAGCAGGCATCTTTTAATTTCTTTGCTGCAGTCCCCATCTGCAGTGATCTTGGAGCCCAGGAAAATAAAATCTGTCACCACCTCACGCAGGTGCAAAATCAACAAGATTGGTACTGAAACTGAGGTAAAGCTTCTGATAAGACTTACAGTACTCAAATGGCTATATTTATATTTATATTTATATTTATATTTATATTTATATTTATATTTATATTTATATTTATATTTATATTTATATTTATATTTATATTTATATTTATATTTATATTTATATTTATATTTATATTTATATTTATATTCCACCCTCCCCGAAGGCTCAGGGCTTCAACTCTACATAGAAGCTTCAACTCTACGTAGAACTTCTAGAAAGAAGGAGCCATCTAAATTCTGATTTACCCCGAATAGGCTATAAGTTCTTAACTTAAAATATATATGCTCTTGTAGCATAAGACCACATGGTGGGTCTTAGGAGAGGGGTAGGCTGTGACATCCACCAGCACCATGTTAACCCCCAATCTAGATAACCAATGAACAGGGATGTTTATCTTGAAAATGACATTGATTTGGCTATTTTAGGTGCTTTCCTTGATGGTGCCACATTCAATATAGGGAAAAGTGCCTTTCCAAACTGAAGTGATTCATGTTTTCCTCAGCGTCTAGCCATCACACTCAACGCCCACCGCTTATCAGTGTGAATGTTAACACCCAGGGATACGCATCTGCCACACGGGAGGCCGTCTTGGGCCCTGCACACTTAAAATAATACTGTATTTTAATTTGACACCAATTACAATGAACTGTCATTCCACATCTTATGGGAACAGCTCCTAGTCAACACATTCCTCAGGGGAGAAAGGAGCAGATGTAGAACCAGTAACGATGGTGATTTTGAGCTAGGGGGGAAAAGCGGCAAAAGGCAAACATTTGGGAAGCAGCAATCTCATCTCCAGATTGAAATATGATACACCAAGGAAGAAACCGAGGGTGATAACAGGAAAGTATCCGATATTATGTAATGTCCTTTGATGAAGAAAATCTGCAGTTTGATGCTTCCCACAGAAATTGGCTCACCCTCCCCACCCGGCTCTGGATTTAAACAGATTACGCCTCTCCCCACAAAACATTGGCAAAATTGCAGGCTAAGTGTAAAGCTAACTTCCACTCCTACAAGCGCAAGTTAAATAACTGGGGAAAAGGCCTCATATGACGTAGTCATTGCAGTTGCCAATTCTAGATTAAGAAATTCCTGGAGATTTGGGGGTGGGGTCTAGGGAGGGCAAGCTGCTCCTCAAAACAGCAATTTGCCCTGGGGGAGCTAATCTCTCTCATCTGGAGACCACCCAATAATGCCAGATCTCTAGGGCCGACCTGGAAATTCACACAGGGTTGTGATGTCACACAGGATGCAGGCGATGTCATGTGGACAGGGCTCTAAAACCCACCAGCAACCAGAGGCTGTCCAGGGGTAGATTCCTCATGCGGAAACAGTCAATGAATATCCTGCAGGGGGCATTTGAGGAGATGTGTATTTAGCATAGTTAGATTCTGGTATTTTTCAAACAGAAGAAGACCTGGCTTTTATATCTCGCTTTTTGCTACCAAAAGGAGTCTCAAAGCAGCTTACAATCGCCTTCCCTTCCTGTCCCCACAACAGACAACTTGAAAGGTAGGTGGGGCTGAGAGAGCTCTGAGAGAACTGTGACTGACCCAGGTTGCATGTGAAGGAAGAGTGGGGAATCAAACTCAGTTGTCCGGATTAGAGGTCGCTACTCTAAACCACTACACCAGGTGGCGTCCTCTGATGTGATGACTGGCTGTTCATTTGAGCACACTTCCTCCCTGCTTGCCTCCCAAACAGTCGGAATGAATGAAGGAGACAGGCTAATAGCACACTCTCCCTCTCCTCTCTTTATTTACAAAGTTGTTTCTCTTCTTCTTTTAAGCAGATTGGTGCTGCGTACTCTTGAATATTTAAACTCTGCCAACATATTCCCCCCGTCCCAGAGCTGACAGTCCAATGTTTATTGCAAGGTTGGCCAAACTGTGGCTCTCCAGTTATCCATGGACTACAATCCCCATGAGCCCCTGTTCAGATTCACTGTGATCGACCCAACACCACCTGAACATAACAGTGACTTTTGTCCCTTCATCTCAGATTTGGTTGATTGTGTGTCATTGAGAAGGGCAAAGTGGTCAGTAGTGAAAGTTTGGCTCTTCATATTGGCTGAAGGCACTGAGCTATTAAAAAGCACACTCAATGACGTGCTATGTCAAAAGCAATGACCGTCATCACCGATGAAAAATGAAAATGAAATGTGAAATATAGGAGTGGCGGTAGCTATTTCCTCTGCTCACCCTTCCCCTCCAGAACGCATTATTGGAATTGTTAGAACTGGGATGAGTTTTTTTGCCGCAGCATCTTATCATCATGGGGCTTTGAATTGTATCAGTATTTTATGCCTGTTTTAAGGGGGCTTATTCGGGTTTTATCCAGATGTTGTAACCTGCCTTGAGCCTTTGGGGAGAGGTGGGCAATAAATAAACAAACAAATAAATAGATGGAAAACAAATACAGAGTTAGTGGAAGGAGGTTTATCTCATCCTTTGTTTATGGCAATGGGAGGAGGAGGAGGAGAATTGGTTCTTATATGCTACTTTTCTCTACCCGAAGGAGGCTCAAAGTGGCTTACAGTTGCCTTCCCTTTCCTCTCCCCACAACAGACACCCTGTTGGGTGGGTGAGACTGAGAGACCCCTGATATCACTGCCCGGTCAGAACAGTTTTATCAGTGCCATGGCGAGCCCAAGGTCACCCAGCTGGTTGCATGTGGGGGAGTGCAGAATCAAACCCGGCTTGCCAGATTAGAAGTCCGCACTCCTAACCACTACACCAAACTGGCTCACTGTCAGTGAGACTCTAAGGTCTCAGGCTTTCACATTACCTACTGCCTGGTCCATTTTAACTGGAGATACTGAGGACTGAACCTGCGATGTATGCCAAGCAGATGCTCTGCCACTGAGCCATGGCCCTTCCAGCCAGTTTCGGGTAGGGTTTAAGAGCGGCATCTTCTAATCTGGATACCTAGGTTTGATTTCCCGCTCCTCCACATGCAGCCAGGTGGGTGACCTTGGGCGAGTCACAGCCAGGTTCTCACAGAGTAGTCCTGTCAGAGCTCTCTCAGCCCCTTCTACCTCACAGGCTTTCTGTTGCAGGGAGAGGAAGAGAAGGTGATGGTAAGCCATTCTGAGACTCCTCTGGGAAGTGAAAAGCAAGGTATGAAACCCAACTCTCCTTCTTCTTCCCCAGCCTCTCTCAACAATAATTTGTCCTGACTTGGGAAATGTTGCAAATCATCCAGAAGCACCAGCCTGAGCTGCTGGCATGACCTAACTCCCCAGGCCAGGAAGCATATGGCCATAGCAGTAACTCTCTAGGAATCCTCCCAATTGCTATGGTGTTTACCATAGAGATTGGGGAAACTCCTTCAGCATTGTTCAACACAATAACATCATTTTTGTGTCTTCCCCAAGAAGTGACGTAGCCACAGCTCTTCCTCTCTGTGTTCCCTACCGTCAACAAGCTCCTGTTCATACCAGGGACAGACCTGTCAACTCTACTGTGACCTGGAGCTCCTTGCGGTCCCATGTTCGGATCAGCAGTCTTGATGGTGTGGGTAGCAAGTCCCCAGACTCTGTTTTGAACTTTGTTATGTCACTTTGTTGTTTTGAACTTTGTTATGTCACTTCTGGGGGAGACATGACAAAAGGTGGCTCTAGGAATCACTGGGGACTTTATGGTAAATCATAGAGTTTCCAGAGATTCCTAGAGCTACGCCCTGAAACCATCATTCTTAAGTGACACAGAAAGAAACCACTGGTTCTTAGAAGTATACTTAACACTGTTAGATTCGAGTGGGTAGCTATGTCCGCAGCAGCAGAACCCTAAATTTGTTTCACGTAACACTCTTGTTAATAATTCTGCAGAACGCAAAAAGTGAAGCATTTGTCTGCCAGTGACAGATGGGTAGATACTCACCCTCTCTCCTCTAGAGTCCCCAGAAGGAGGTTTAGGGTAGGGTTGCCAGCTCTGGGTTGGGAAATACCTGGAGACTTTGGGGGGGTGGAGCCAGGAGTGGGCGGGATTTGGGGCAGGGAGGGACCTCAATGGAGCATCATGTGGTATCCAACCACATCCTATTAAATGTGAGGAAGCGGAACGGCGGCAGGGTGGCTGCCTTCGTGTCAACTGATCTGGGCATGTGACGGTCACGGAGACCATTCACCTGGAAAGCTCTTGTTCAACATGGATATCTTTATCTTATCTACTTGACCTACATCGATATACAGGACACCAAAGCAAATCGAAGTGTGTACATACAAGGAGATTGCAACTCATTGACCTCCTCTGGCTTGATTAATGCCGTTTCAGAGCCTTCTTTGCCAAGCTTTCCCCGGGCTTTAATTGTAGAGCTGCTAACAGCATCTCCTCCCAATCATTCGTCGCCCAGGCTTGAATTTCCATTCTGCCCTGAAAGCGCGGGTGACCTTGGCCAGGCACACTTCCTCCGCTAAAGTCCATGTAAGAGTTATTCAGTGTTCAATGTAAACTGCCCAGAGCTGCAAGGAATGGGCGGTATAGAAATCCAAAATGAATGAATGAATGAATGAATGAATGAATGAATGAATGAAGTCCTCAGGAGGAGGATTAGGGGAGGGTTGCCAGCTCTAGGTGGTGAAAGACCTGGAGACTTTGGGGGTGGAGCTATCAGTGGGTGGGATTTGGGGCAGGAAGGGACAACAGTGGAGTATAAGGCTAGGGAGTCCCACCCTCCCAAGCATCCCTTTTCTCCAGGGGAACTGAGCTCTGGAGTCTGGGATTCCTAGGTCCTACCTGGAAGTTAGCATCCCTCGTTTAGGGGTAGGGATATGGAGGGCATGAGGCTACGTGCATCATGACATCACTTCCTGGGGAAAACCTTGCAGGCTAGGGGAAGGGATTTCTGTGGCATGCTGAGAGGCGGTCACAGGGACAGTGTCAGCTACCCAAAGCAAAACAAGCTGGGCTTTCTTTCGGCTTGGAAGAGGCCCAACTCTTGACATTCATAAAACTGAAGCCACCTTCCTCCAACTTCAGAGAAGCTTTGACTTTCTTGGATGCCTCTCCTGACCTTTCTCATCACCCTTGTTTTTTAACAACACCTGGGCCAGGTCTTGTTTGCTGCCCAGTTTCCACTTGATAGGCAAATATGTCCTGCCCTCCAGTTTGTAGGACCTCGTATTAAGTTTGTGGGTTCAGCGATCCCAGACTCCAAGTCTTCAGAACAGATCTATTTATTTAGCAACTCCAGCGACAGACTATAACTACTGAACGGAGAAAAACAGGCAAACTCATGCACTTTTATACCTTTCAGGCAGCCAGCTGCTGCCTCTGATTGGCTGTAAGCAGAGCAATCTGATTGGTCCTAGTGGAGCAATCTGAGCAATGCGATTGGCTCTTAAGCATAGCAATCCAATTGGCCCCTAAGCGGAGAAATCTGATTGGCCCTTAGGAGAGCACTCCGATTGGCCCTAAGCAGAGCAATTGGATTGGCTCTAGCAGAGCGATCAGGTTCCTTTGATTGGTTAGTTCCTTGCCTGGCTGGAGCCCTCATTTGCATCAGTGGCCAAATGCCCACAGACATAACACCTTGTGTACACCTAGGGGAAGCTTGAATGGTCCTGGAAACCCAAGATAGGTCTGGTGAGATGTCACTTCTGACCCAGCCAATCCCAGTGGCTTAGTTTGGGGCCTCCGAGGCAGCAACAAGATGGCGGGGACTCAGACCTGTTCCTTGTGGCTGCTGCCTGAGGTTCCCAACCCCAGGCTAGGGAATTCCTGGAGACTTCAGAAGAAGAAGAAGAGCTGGCTTTTTATATCCCGCTTTTTACTACCCAAACCAGTCCCAAAGCAGCTTCTGAACACATTTCCCTTCCTCTCCCCACAACAGGTGTTCTGGAAGGTAGGTGGGACTGAGAGAGCTCTAATAGAAATGCTTTGTAAGAACAGTTCTAAGAGAGCTTTGACTGGCCCAAGGTCATCCAGCTGGCTGCTTGTGGAAGGGGAGTGGGGAATCAAACCCGGCTCTCTAGATTGGAGGGTGCTGCTCTTAACCACTACACCAAGCCAGCTCGGGGGGGGGGGGGGTAGCATTGCTGGATTCTCCCAAGCCATAGGTGGGAGATTGGGGGACGGGGAGGGTTACCAGATCCAGTGTGGAAAACTCCTGCAGATCTGGGGATAGAACTTGGAGAGGGCAGGGACCTCAGAGGGGAGTTCCATGCCACAGATTCCACCCTGCAAAACTGGACTCTGTAGTCTGTAAATGAGCTGTAATTCCAAGGCATCCCCAGGTCCCACCTGGAGGCTGGCAACCCTGCTACGCATATAGGGTACATGTCTCATGGAATGAGAGGCCAGGGACCTCTGTGGGGGGGTACATGGCAATAGCATCCAACCTTACAAGCATCCCTTTTCTCCAGGGGAAATCATCCCTGTAGTCTGGAGAAGAGCTGCAATTCCACGGCCCCACCTGGAGGCTGGCATCCCTAGCTCTTCGTGAGGAAGAAGGATGGCGGCCCAGGTTCAGCCCCCTACTCTTTGTTGCCAAAGGGCTAGGGGACCAGGCCGCGTTACTTGTCCTGGAGAACCCAGGTTGTCTTTCTAGGGAGGCTAACGAAGAGCTGCCAAGCAGAGACTTCTGAGAAAGGCAGGCATCTCTAGGCCTTGCAGTGGGCCACGTGATGCCAGCCTGCTAGGAAATGTCCCAATCAGGGTTGCCAGCTCTGGCTTGGGAAAGAATAGAATTTATTATTATGTATTCTCAGTGCTCAGGGTGTAATGGCAGGGGGAGAGGCTTCTGGAGTTCTGGCTATGCTAGAGGACTTCCTGATGGCCCCTGGGTTTTGCCCACTGTGTTGGGCTGGATGGGCCACCGGCCCGATCCAACATGGCTTCTCTTATGTTCATATGTATGCAGCAGTGATGCTGTGTATTCATGGTGCTTGGGGGGCAATGGGGGGGTGGGGTTCTGGAGTTCTGGCCCCGCTGGTGGACCTTCTGATGACCCCTGGGCTTTGGCCACTGTGTGACACAGTGTTGGACTGGATGGGCCAAATGGCCTGATCCAGCATGGCTTCTCTTGTACAAACTTCATCCACAGCAGCTAAGTGCTCTATTCCTTTGCATACTTAAACTCTGCCAAAAAAAGAGAGTGATGTTAGCCAATTTGAGTCCCCACTGGGGAGAAAGGCAAGCTACGAAGAAATCAATAAACCTGCTGCCATGTTAGACATTCTGCGCTTAAGTTGAGATACCAATATTTTCAATAAAAAAGCCCAAGGGGGTAGGTAAGGCTGAGAATCTATGACTGGGCCCAAAGCCAGCCCTCAAGTGGGGGCTGGACCAGGAGTCTCCACGCAAGCCATTCTAGTCAGCACACCACCTCTGGCTCTCCTGAAAGAGGTATTGGACTCAAAGAAGACAAACGATATAGATTATAGTGGTTTGACTTATATCCTTGAAACTCTGGGGTGAGCAGAGTGTACCTGCTTTGCTCAGTGATCCTCAGCACGATTCACCCTTCACGGGCATGACTACCAGAAGCAGTTCCACTTGAGCAGCTGAGAGCTTGAAGCTTTGTGTAAGCCCTTCATGGATGAGGTCCCCGTGCTAGAGGGAAGTACTTCGCCTTCAACCGTCACTCCTGTTTAAGAGGAAGGGCTCACAAAATTGTGGGATAGAACAACAGAGGCACTGGGGCTTGGCGGCAGAGGGTCTGCTCGACATGCATCTGTTAAGGGTCCCCAGCCCCAGGGAGAGTAAAATGGCCTCAACCAGAGGCAGGGCCTTTTCGGTCCTGGCCCCGGCCTGATGGAATGCTCCACCAGAGAGCATCAGAGTCCTGTTGGACCTCTGACAGTTCCTCAGGGCTTGCAAGACAGAGCTGTTCCGCCGGAACGGTAATCGAGCAGAAGCAATGTCTAACTCTGTTGGCTTCTCTGCCCGACTCTCAGACCTCAGTTTCTGAATGACCCCTCCTCCTATCCCTATAGAGGAAATGTTTTAGTACTCAGTATTTATTATAAATTAGCAATAAAGCCCATTGCAACCAGGAATGCAATGGGCACTAGGACCCAGGGGATACCAGCAGGCACAGATCTCTCTCTCTCCCAGCAGGAGCCACAGCAGGTAAGCAGGGCTGGTCTGCGGTTTGGCAGGGCTCTCTGTGTCTCTGTGCCTCTCTCACACAAGCTGGCTCCTGCAGCGTCTGAGAGCAAAGTGGTTAGCGCACAGGAAGGGAGCGCAAGAGCTGTTCACGCAGGCCCAATTAGGGTGCTGCCAGCTTTGCTGGCTGCACCCTGATTAGCCCTATTCCAACTCGGACAGCCAGGACACTCTCCAACCCCAGGGCTGTTTCACAAGTATTAAGAGGAACAATGGATAAGGACTAGGCACAAAGGCCATTGTATTCAGGAATATAACAGGCGCTAGACTGGGGGTGCGGTGGGATGGAAGAACTCTGTGGATGGCCTCTCCCTCTCCCCAGGACCTGGAAAGGGTGCAGGCTGGAGGCCTCAGGGAAGGGAACTCACCAGCAGGGGCAGCTCTCACACAGCAGGGATCTGCAGCCTCTGAGCCTCAGAGGGAAGGGGAAGGAGGAGGGGGTGGTCAGGGGTGAGGGACGTAAGGTGATTGGCTGGCAGCTGGACAGATAGCCAAGCCAGTTGGAGGAAGAGGCACTCAGGGGCAGGACAGCCTCCCTGAGTGGGTGTTAAGCGCTGAGTGGCACTTAGGCCATGAGACATACTCCTCCTCCAAGGCTTTACCAGAAATATTAAGTGGAACAGATTGACCATTTGATTGTATAGAATTCTTTTCAAAGCATTTATTACAAACAGAATCCCACACAGACATTTAAAAAGATATCAAATACCAGCTACACCGCATGCTTGCTTAAAAGCTTAAGAAACACGATCGTTTCAAGGAAAACAATCCAAACAAAAAGGATCGTATTGCTCTAGTTAAGTTGTCAATTACCAACATCACTCTGGACCAATAAAGCCCTAACCTATATATGTCTTGTTTTGTCAAGCTGTTATTTTAGTGAAAGTATGTAACTCTTGAATTTTTATTAACCAGTCTTGAAGTTCTGGGACAACTTTTTGCTTCCAATATCTGGCATCAATAAGTCATTTGCAGCACCTGGTCCCCAAAGGGAATGGAGCCACTGCATTGCCATGGATAGTATAGAATTCTCAGGAAAATATTTTATTGCAGTTGTGCTGTGCTAATTTTAAATGTTTCTAGGGATGGCTCTGTATGCCAGGAAGGGTCATCTGACTGAATTTCAAAATATAAGGCAGAACCTAGGGAACACACGGACGTTCAAATCTGTATTGCCTATTCAGAATGGAAGCAACTTTCCGGTGTTTCAAGATGAGGTCTTTCCCATCACCTGCCCTAGATTGAACTATGACTTTTAATTTTAGGGGATTTATATTCCCATAATAAATGCGCGGGGCGGTACTTATGAACACATGACTAACGGTACAGATTCCAACCCTGGGATGGGAAATGTTTGGATAGATAGGAGCAGAGCTGGAGAGGTTCACTTTGGGGAGGAAAGGGACTTTTTGGACAGGGGGATAATACCCTAGAGCAGGGGTAGTCAACCTGTGGTCCTCCAGATGTTCATGGACTACAATTCCCATGAGCCCCTGCCAGCAAATGCTGGCAGGGGGCTCATGGGAATTGTAGTCCATGAACATCTGGAGGACCACAGGTTGACTACCCCTGCCCTAGAGTCCACCCTCCAACAGAACCATTTCTTTCTCACCTGGAAATCAGTGGTACTTCCAATAGATCTCCAGGGCCCAGCTGGAGGTTGGCAGCCCAGGCAACAGAGGAAAGCCAATACCATCAGTGGCTCTGGGCAGGTATGAGGGGAAGAGCAGAGCCACTTCAGCTTGCCCAGCACTAGCTCACAAACACCCTCTCTGCTGTCCAACACTGCAGGACATGGCCAACCGCTGATGGGAGGGCCTGGCTGACCCAGCAGCCTGAACAGCCTGGCCCATAGTGTCCCAGCATTGGCTGGCTGCAGGTAAGGGGCGGAGCAAGCTAGCCCTGAGCTGGGTGCACTTGATGGACAGATCTTGCTGCCCATCAATGCTTGAGGGTGGGGCAACCCAGGGGGTGGAGGCGGAGAGACAAAGGGGAAGGGGTTTGGGGAGGGGAGAGACTGGACTGGGGTAGAATACCATAGAGTCCACCCTCCGACACCCTCTTCCGCAGAACTGATCTCTGTTATCTGGAAATTAGTCATACTTCCCGGAGGTCTCCAGGCTCCACCTGAATTTTGGCAACCTTAGCTGGCTCAGATCTGGCTCCATTAAGGTTGCCATCTCTATACCTGAGGAGGGAGGGGTTAAGGTGGAGAGGAATTTCAAGGGGGTATACTGCCATAGAGTCTACCTTCCAGAGCAGCCATTTTCTCCAGGCGAACAGATCTCTGTTTCCTGGAGATTAGTTGTAATCCTGGGAGTTCTCCAGCCACCATCTGGCAGGTGGCAACCCAATCAACATAATTTCTGGCCTAAAGGTTAATCTGGCCTTGTGACCCCATGGAAAAGGTCAGGGAACCCAAGAGGACACAACCACTCATGATCTCTGTGTGTCTGGGCAACTGCTGAGGCTGTGAAGGAGAGGGAATGTATCAGCTCCCCCCCCCCTTCCCCAAGGCTCTACCCAAGCTGAGTCGCCCAGATGTAAAAATAGCTCCTCAGTCATTGCAGGCTGCCTATGAGGTGAATGACACTCAGTGGTACAGAGGTCCAGTCAGGTCAGGTCAGGTGAATCCCATAAAAGGAACGCTATTCTAGTCACAGAAAGGGCTGGCAGACTTTGGGGGAGACCACGCACACCGCAGGGGTCCAAGCTCCATAGGTCAAATTGCCCCATATCGTTCCATCGCTGAGATTCCCCAGAGTTCACTGCTGGTCATCCCTATCACAAGTGACCTCGGGTGTTACTGTCTGCTGCCCTTTGACACCCGGCTGTGACACAGTCACGTGCCCAAACACACTGCTTGCGGTAGCACTCCGATGGCTTTGTGAGTGTCTCTTGGGCCAAAACCCAATGTTTGTGGGCCTTGCCGAGAGAGGAAGCCACTTTAGAGCTCGGCCAGGGCCTGTTTACCGTCAGGATAAGCAAACTGATGAGGACAATGTGCCAAACGTGTTAGGGTTAGGGCTGCCATATAGAGAATGGAGCAAAGTTTTTCTCTCTTGCCCCGGAGGGATGAAAGTAATTCAAAAGAAATTCCATCTAAACATACAGAAGAAGTTCCTGACAGAGCAGTTTCTCAGTGGAACAGGCTTCCTCGGGAGGTGGTGGGTTCTCCATCTTTGGAGATTTTTAAACAGAGGCTGGATAGCCATCTGACGGAGAGGCTGATTCTGTGAAGGCTCAAGGGGGTGGCAGGTGACAGTGGGTGAGCGATTGGGATGTGAGTGTCCTGCATAGTGCAGGGGGTTGGACTAGATGACCCAGGAGGTCCCTTCTAGCTCTATGATTCTATGATTCTATGAAGAGGTCAGAGGGCAACTCCCAGATAAAAAGAGGCTTCCCATTCCATCCATCCATCCATCCATCCATCCAACCATTGTCTGTCTGTCTGTCTGTCTGTCTGTCTGTCTATCTACCTACCTACCTACCAGGTGGGGCCTGGGGATCCTCAGGAGTTACAGCTCATCTCCAGATATTATATGTTTCGGGGATGTCGTCTTTAGTGTTCTCTTTGCATGCCTCGATACTTATCTCTTTCCCTGCTTGCCCTCTGCACCATTGGGTTCCCCGCTGATCCCAGTCTCCTATCCATCTCCATACGACTGTTTCCCAGACAGCTTTGGGGCCTTGATTCAGTCCGCTGAAGCCGCTGAAGTTTATTGTTGCAGCATTATGTTTTGTCTTTCATGGTGCAGGACTCTCTTCCCACCATAATTTGGAGCAATGGGGGGTGGGGGGCAGGGTGTAGGGATACTGATATAAGCCTCCTTTGCTCCCTGTATTTCAGTCGTAGCAACGTATTGAACTGGTTTGCTTGCATTACCTATTAAAACGATCTTTGCACCAAGTCAAGACTCGTTTCTGTGGGAATCTGCAGAATCCTCACACAGGGGGGAGAATGGCTACTTTAGAAGGTGTGGCATTGCACCCCACTGAGGAGCCCCAAATTGCACCCCACTGAGGAGCCTTTCCTCCCCAGGCTCCATCCTCAAATCTCCAGGAGTTTCCCAGCCTGCATCCAGCAATCCAAACTAGGCTTGTGCGCTTCGGCCTTTTTGGTAGCCATTTAAGCCTGAGGCGGCCAGCACCGCAGCACACCGCAGGGGCAGGGGTGATGCCAGTGCACCAGTCGGCACACACACACAGGCGCAGAGCTCTGCACCGGTGTGCGGGTTCTGGGTTGAGCGCCGCCACCAGCACCGCCCCTCTCCC
Source organism: Paroedura picta (assembly GCF_049243985.1). Taxonomy (NCBI): domain Eukaryota; kingdom Metazoa; phylum Chordata; class Lepidosauria; order Squamata; family Gekkonidae; genus Paroedura; species Paroedura picta. The sequence continues at coordinate 24,329,588 of NC_135370.1, read as the reverse complement.
CCATGCTACAGTGCTGGCCACCTTGGGCTTGAATGGCCACCGAAGTGGCCGAAGCGCATTGAAGTGCACAAGCCTAATCCAAACACCCCCCTCCCCACATACACACACACATCCCTGCCTGTGGCCAGAGGGGACCTGCCAACCTTATTTCCAGGGAATCCCCAGGTCCCACCTGGAGGCTGGCAACCCTAGTCGGTGAATGTCCCTCTTGTGAAGATTTCGCCCCCCCGTTCTTCCTAGGCCTATAAAGGTCACGGAAATTGCCTGTAAGCAACCAAGGCATGCGTACACACCACAGAAATACACAAGTTATGTTGTAGCAGCGCACACAAATGACAACCACATATCACAGTGTTGTTCTAAAGCAGGGGTAGTCAAATTGCGGCCCTCCAGATGTCCATGGACCACAATTCCCAGAAGCCCCTGCCAGCATTCGCTGGCAGGGGCTTCTGGGAATTGTGGTCCATGGACATCTGGAGGGCTGCACTTTGACTACCCCTGTTCTAAAGCGTCCTTTTCCCAGAAGTCCTGGTTGGGCTACCAATATCCTGAGACTACTGACTCAGAGCACCCAAATGACTAGCTTAAATCTTTTAGGTCTCCTGCTTTTCCTATCTTTAGGGTGGCTCCTTCACCTGACCTATTTAAATAGCTGGTGGTTCTCCTGTGCCTGAGATTCAGAATGTTATTACAAAAGGATTGTTTTGCGTGTGTGTGCGCATGTGTGCGCCTCCGCTTTTCTGGCATTGCCGTGTGGAGCTTTTCACCAGTTTGCTTCTCTGTAACATCGTGGAAGGAATCCTCCTCTTTTCAGGGACGGGAACGTTGAGAGAAGTAATACAGCAGAGGCGATGCAGAAGACTGGGTGGGCTGTCAGAGGCACGCATACGCTGATGTTTGCTTCAAAAGAAGAAAAGAAAAAGGAATCTCATTGAAGACGGGCACATGACAACCGTTTCCTTAAATAGCAACACTCGGCGTGCTCCGTTGGCTTACTTTCCCTCCCAAAGTTAGAGTTACAGTTAAGAAGCCGAGGCCAAATCAGAAAGCAAGGTGACATCAAGGACGATATATTCATACTCCTCAACACTTTCAAAAATTATTTACTTTTCTGATGTCCTGCCATTGGTTGGTTGGTTTGTTTAACTTATATGCCACTGCTCCTAGACAGCTCGCCTGCAGTGGCTCACAACATGTAATAGAATATTATTATTAAATATTATTTGATTTTGATTTTGGTTTTGGTTTTGGTTTTGGTTTTGGTTTTGGTTTTGGTTTTGATTTTGATTTTGATTTTGATTTTGATTTTGATTTTGATTTTGATTTTGATTTTGATTTTGATTTTGATTTTGATTTATTCCCCGCCACTTCTGAATCGGCTCGTGGCACCCCACCCTCCCTTCAACCCCACCCTGTTCAAGCCCACCGTCAACTTCATGCATCCAAGGAAAGATGTAGGGAGAAATGCCGGAGGAGGAGTAGATTCCTTAAAATTGGTCCCCATATTCCAGACATCTTAATAGTGATAAAATATGTACCGGCTGGGAGATGGAAACAGGCTCCCAACACAGTCTAGCACTGCATTAGGAGCCGGGGAAGGGGGTTAAGTCTTCATGGGCGGGCTAAAATACTCCTGCTGCCCAAATAGGGAGGGGGTGGGAGTCAAATCCGAACCATCAGGGCATAGTGGTCTGACCACGGGACTGCGTTAACCACCACCAGATCCACCTCTACCCCAATGCTGAAGATCAAGTTGAGGGTACAGCTGGCCTGTTGGGTGGACTGGTAACTAACTGGTCAACACCAGGTCTGAGCCAAGTCCTGGAGATGATGACTCAGAGTTGACAATGAAGTCCCCCAGAACCAGAAGTTTGGGGAACTGCAATGTCCAGGTGGTCATCGCCTCCAGGAAGCCTGACAGGGCAGGGCTTGGCGCGTTGGGCGGGAGGTACACCAACCAAATGGCCAACTTCTTGACCGAATCCTATCCTAGGTGAACGCATTCCACCCCCAGGATTGATGGCACAGAGGAAGCCCTGTAGGTAAAATTATTATTATTAAATAATTAATTATTTTATTTTATTTATTTATTTTCGGACTTATATTGTGTTCCTGTTTTTGAAAAATCAGCTTGGATTGCATCCTTGTGCCATTCCTAAAATAAAATCCCCACATAACATTCAAGATTTTTTTAATAACAATACAACAATTACATAAACATCTTATACACTAAATAATAAATGCTGAGATTTTTATGGCAGCCGCTGCTGTTGATAAGGATTGGGACTTGCCTGGTCAGCTCGCTGAGTTTAACCATTACAGAAGGGAATGTAACTAGCCTTGTGTGCTTCAGCCGCCATTCCCGGCCCTAGGGAAGCACGCCTGGCCTCGGCCAGGGCCAGGGCTTTTTCGGTCCTGGCCCCTGCCTGGTGGAACGAGCTCCCGGGAGAGCTGCGGGCCCTGCGGGATCTTCCATCGTTCCGCAGGGCCTGCAAGATGGAGCTCTTCCGCCAGGTCTACGGTTGAGGCCAAGGCTAACACCTATGCCCCCCCCCCCAGGATCTGAGATCCGGGATCTGGGATTGGGATTGGGACTGGTATCCCCTCTCCACCTGCCAGTAGTGGGAGGGGAAGTTTATTAGCCGATCTTGCCATGCTAGTTAGTTAACTAATAATGTTGAAACTGTAGTTGTTGTTTTAATGGATTTTAATGGGGTTTTAAGATGTTGTAACCCGCCACGAGCCACAAGGGAGTGGCGGGGAATAAATCGAATGATGATGATGATGATGATGATGATGATGATGATGATGATGATGATGATAAATGAAACCCTCTACTGAGAATCTGAAGGTCAGTGGTTTGACTTCCTTTCATTTAAACATCTAAAATTAATTGTAATTGGGCAATATGATATGTATCACTAAGTTGTTTTAGTCGGCTCAATAATATGTTATGCTCTGCACACGCTCTGTGGATCTGCTCTCTATATTTTAATATTTTCCATGTATTTTAATTTTATACAATGATATATTGAATGTTGTTTTTATGTTTACATTGTTACAGTGATATCCCCCTGAAGAATCTTGACACAAAACATGTTGAGGTTTCACAAATATTAAAAATACTTTCCCTACAAGCACCAATCAGACCCCCCCCCCCAATTTTCCTTGTACGGCCCTTATCTTCTTTCTTCAGTTTGCATGATTCAAGGGCATATGAAGAATACTTTATATGGGGCATCAGGGAAGATGTGTAGTTAACGTATTCAGATTAAGAACTTCCTGGTATTTTGCAAATAACCTTCTCCAATGTCCTGATCAGCTCAACGGGAGGCTTTCTGCTCCTTTAAGCACATTTCCCCCCTAACTGCTTCCAGAACAACTGTTAGTCGGTTAGACTTTTAGGACTGTCTCTCTCCTCCCTTCTTTACAAAGTTGTTTCTCTTCCCAATAAAACTATTCCAGTCTTTAAGCAGCCGGTGCTTTGATCCTCCTTGGCATATTTAAACTCTGCCAGCAGTCATTTCTCTGCTCAGGGTCAAAGGAGCCTCAGTGATGCGAATCTGCTGTCGTTATCACACGCAGCACCCTCAAGGGATCCAACCAGGGAAAGCAAGAGGATCTAAGTGGGACCAGCCAGGGTGTTGCAGAGCCAGTGGATGGTACCGTCACGTGACAATATTGTTTTTAAAAATGAAAACACTGCCTCAGAGGGCGGCCGGTTCGATTCAACCAGCTTCCCTTCCCCTCTGTGTGTTTTCCTCACAATGACCGTTTATGCACTGGGAACTTCACTGCCTCAGCTCCCGTGCAGGAGCACAAATCCGGGCCGGATGAGGTGCACCAGGTCAAATGCTCCCCCATGTGGGTGCAGGAAGAGGTGGGGCAACCCGCCACAACTAAAACTCCAGCCTGCAGCCCGGCATGAAACCTCCAAGTGCATAAACGGTCAATATGACACCTTTTCCCAAATTTTCCACCTGGGACCAGGGTGTGTGTATGTTCTCCTTTCGTTCAACTTACCAAATTCCCAGCCACCTGCATTCGCATCCAGGGCCACAGAAGGTGCCCTGTGAGCTCTTGGCAGCTCCGAGAGACAAACGGACACACAGAAAGAGAGAGATTTTCTAGATGTGTCCTGCTTTGACCTCCCACTAATCCGCCTCCTGCTCTCTCCTGCTACATTTTCCTACCCTACAATAGCAAACAGATCATCCGGGATTAGAATTTAATTTTTTTTTCTTTGACAAAAAGTGCAAAGATTAGTTTTCTTTTTTTTTGCATGTCCGAGGGAGCCTGCAACGCCCTAAAGCCAGAGAGCTGATTTTTTGTTTCAAACTTTATCATGTCTGGCACAGGCCTGAGGCTCTACTTCTCTGGAACCTCAGCTGAGCTTTGACTGGGGAACTGTTCACATGTCCGTTCCTGGCCCCATTTCAAGTAAAGCGCTACACAGACAGGGGTTTCATACAGTGAATATCCTTCTGTGAATAAGCCGTCTCTGAAATGCTATGATCATGGTGCCCAAACAGACAGCCAAGAGGATTATGGGAGAATGTCCCTCTACCATTTTTCTCTGGCACCACGGGTATTCTCTTTGCCCCTTCCAAGGGAACCGAGTTGTTCCCTGGGGGATGTAGTCTTCTGAGTAATTGGCCGGTAAGAAACAGCCATCCAAGCCCCACAGCATGAGAAAAGGAAGGGGATGGGAGAAGAGGGAGCAACAAGGTCGTGAAGTGAAGGGGAGGTAGGAGGAATGAATGCATAAAGAGAAGTAGGAATGAATGGATGCAACAGGGCATGAAAACAGATCAAGTAGATGCCAAAGCCGTGCCTGATTTTGCCATTTGCTCTGTTTGCTGTCCATGCAGTTAGATGTCTCAGGTGTGAATTAGGTGAACTCAGAAGTGAGTTAGCTAGTTTTGGTGTCTCCTGTTCTGTCTGGTTGTCATGGCACCTTTATCTCTGGTGGCAGCCTTGAAGGGTGGTTGTGTCTCTCCACCTAACTAAAGGATACCATCCCAGGATCTTTGTGCCAAAAAGGATTGGCTGGGGAGGGCGGGGGTGGGGGGGGGGAGCAGGGACTTGGAGGTTAAACCAGGGCAGCAGACAGCAAACATTAGTCTTAGCAAAACTCTCAGGAAGCAAGTATTGTTGTACTTTCCAGTAAAGGAACTTTCTTGCACATTGAGTTTTCTTGTTGAAAACAATCCACTGAAACCTCACAGAAAAATTCACTGCATGCCTATAGTGTTGTCTGCTCTGAGTTGGGAAATACCTGGATGTTTGGGGGTGGAGCTTGGAAAGGGTGGATTTTGGAGACCTCAGCAGGGAATAACGCCCTTGAGTCATCTTCCCAAGCAGCCATTTGCTCCAGGAGAAAGAATTAGAATGTTCTGGAGACCAGTTGTCATTCCAGCAGGTCTCCCTCCTGGAGGTTGGCAACCCTACCTCTGTGAGTACATACTCTGTGGCTATTAAGCCCTTCCAAGGTTTTACATTTGGCACATCTAAAACATCCCTCCATTTTCAAATCGATCAGTACGAATAACCCCCCTCAGCTCCCCAAATGTGCTCAGGAAAGTTCTCGTCGTTCCCAAAGCAGCAAAGGCCCCGTTGGGGATTTTGAGCCAACAACATCCACAGTCAGGTGAGTGATCCACGCATCTGCAGTGGAAAATGTTTTAGCAAAATGGGATCTATTTTCAGTACTCTGCTGATTTGCTATCTGAGGTGTAAGAAACACAGTGTCAGAGTGCTCAATTTCCCAATCAGCAAACTTTTGTATAAGAAAGTTTCTTTATTAAGGAAAGAAGACATCTAGTACACTTGCATAGACAGAACCGAGGGCCTTTGCCCATTGACAGAGTATATGATGCTTTGGAGCTCATTATCTCCTGCTTTCATACTAAACTTTCAGTTTCTCCTCAAACTTCAAAAGTGTTCTGTTTTTCAAGGATGATGTTAGTTTTGCCATTACTGCGTACTCAATCAGTTTATAATTCCATTCCTCTAAACATGGACAGACATCACATTTCCATTTTGCTGCAGAAATTACTCCAGTAGCTGTCCATGGTATGGCTTTTTAAATTGGCCCTTGTCCCCAAAGCTCCAGCTGGCTGCACCCATCTGGTCCTCCCACTACACCACACTGTGAAAAAACTGTGTAAAGAAAGAGGAGAGAGATGGTCCTAGCAGTCCAACCGACTAACTTCTTCCAGAGGGAATCAGGGAGGCCGTGTGCTCAAAAGAGCAGGAAGTCTCCAAATGAATCAGTCAGGACACAGAAGATGATTTGAAAAAAACACCAGGAAGTTTCTAATTTAATATGCTAATTACACATCTCTTCCAAGGACTCCTGTAGGATCTTCTTCATATGCTATTGAATCATACAGATCTTGCAAATTCTAATACTCCATTATAGTCTTTTACCCTTTTAACTGAATTGCTTAACTCATTTGTTAGGCTTAAGAGGGCCTGCCTTTTTCATTCTATTCCAATATTAGGATATTCTTTTCACAGAGGAAACCGGGGTTGACATCTGTGGATTAGTGAATGGTGCCCCCCAGCCATTAATCCCACTTTTATGTAAGTTTTCCGCCAGATAATGTTTGGGTTTGTTTGAAAGAACAGCTTGCCTTACTGATGAGTGCAGAAGGCAATCTTATTTCCCTCCACAGCATGGCAGCAGAGCACTACCAAAAGGGGAAAAGAAACACAAATTGGCTACGTTACAAGGGGAGCAATCTTGAGTAGCTGAATGAAGATATCTCGTGTTTCTGTTTGCTGGAGAAAGCTGTACCTTCATTTTCAACAATGGTGGCTTACATTCAAAATGATAAAATGCTATTTTCCAGAGCCACCATGGTATAGTAGTTGGAGCAAAAGTCTGGGACCTGAGAAACCCTGGTTCAAATCCCCACTCTGCCCCAGGGCCGGTCACGCTCTCTCAGCCGAGGAAGAATTGGTTCTATATCTTGCTTTTCACTGCCTGAAGGAGTCTCAAAGTGGCTCATAATCACCTTCCCTTTTTCTCCTCACAACAGACACCCTGTGAGGTAGATGAGGCTGAGAGAGCTCTGAGAGCACTGCTCAGTCAGAACAGCACTACTAGGACTGTGACAGGTCCAAGGTCACCCAGCTGGCTGCACATGGAAGATCAGGGAATCAAACCCAGCTCACTAGAATCGAAGCTGCCACTCTTAACCACTACACCATGCTAACCTACCTCACAGGATTGTTGTCATGATAAAATCGACAAGAGGAGAACAATAAAAGCCAAAAGGATCCCCCTTGCGGAAAAAGACAGAATATGAAGTTTGTAAGTAAATAATACCTGTGAGTAATTAAGTATATAATTTGTTGTTGTTATGTGCGAAGTCGTGTCCGACCCATCACGACCCCATGGACAATGATCCTCCAGGCCTTCCTGTCCTCTACCATTCCTCGGAGTCCATTTAAGTTTGCACCTACTGCTTCAGTGACTCCATCCATCCACCTCATTCTCTGTCGTCCCCTTCTTCTTTTGCCCTCAATCTCTCCCAGCATTAGGCTCTTCTCCAGGGAGTCCTTCCTTCTCATGAGGTGGCCAAAATATTTGAGTTTCATCTTCAGGATCTGGCCTTCTAAAGAGCAGTCAGGGCTGATCTCCTCTAGGACTGACTGGTTTGTTCGCCTTGCAGTCCAAGGGACTCGCAAGAGTCTTCTCCAGCACCAGAGTTCAAAAGCCTCAATTCTTTGACGCTCGGCCTTCCTTATGGTCCAACTTTCGCAGCCATACATTGCAACTGGGAAGACCATAGCCTTGACTAAACGCACTTTTGTTGGCAGGGTGATGTCTCTGCTTTTTAGGATGCTGTCTAGATTTGCCATAGCTTTCCTCCCCAGGAGCAAGCGTCTTTTAATTTCTTTGCTGCAGTCCCCATCTGCAGTGATCTTGGAGCCCAGGAAAATAAAATCTGTCACTATCTCCATTTCTTCCCCTTCTATTTGCCAGGAATTGAGAGGGCAGGATGCCATGATCTTTGTTTTCTTGATGTTGAGTTTCAAGCCAACTTTGGCACTCTCCTCCTTCACCCGCATCAACAGGCTCTTTAGTTCCTCTTCACTTTCTGCCATTAGAGTGGTATCATCTGCATATCTGAGGTTGTTGATATTTCTCCCTGCAATCTTGATCCCAATTTGTGACTCCTCTAATCCCGCATTTCTCATGATGTGCTCTGCATACAAGTTAAATAGGCAAGGCGACAGTATACAGCCTTGCCGAACTCCTTTCTCAATTTTGAACCAGTCAGTGATTCCATGTTCAGTTCTCACTGTTGCTTCTTGACCTGCATATAAATTTCTCAAGAGACAAATAAGATGCTCTGGTATTCCCATCTCTTTAAGAACTTGCCACAATTTGTTGTGCTCCACACAATCAAAGGCTTTAGCATAGTCAATGAAGCAGAAGTAGACGTTCTTCTGGTACTCCCTAGCTTTCTCCATGATCCAGCGTATGTTGGCAATTTGATCTCTAGTTCCTCTGCCTCTTCGAAATCCTGCCTGTACTTCTGGAAGTTCTCGGTCCACATATTGCTGGAGCCTAGCTTGTAGGATTTTGAGCATAACTTTGCTAGCATGAGAAATTAGTGCGATGGTGCGGTAGTTTGAACATTCTTTGGCATTGCCCTTCTTTGGGATTGGAATGTAAACTGACCTTTTCCAATCCTGTGGCCATTGTTGAGTTTTCCAAATTTGCTGGCATATTGAGTGTAGCACTTTTACTGCATCGTCCTTTAAGATTTTGAATAGTTCAACTGGAATGCTGTCACTACCACTAGCTTTATTGTTGCTCAGACTTCCTAAGGCCCATTTGACTTCACATTCCAGGATGTCTGGCTCCAGGTCAGTAACTACCCCATTGTGGTCATCAGGGATGTTAAGCTCGCTCTTGTATAGTTCTTCTGTATAATTTTGCCACCTTTGTTTGATCTCTTCTGCTTCTGTGAGGTCCCTACCATTTTGGTCCCTTATCATACCCATCTTTGCATGAAACGTTCTCTTCATATCTCCAATTTTCTTGAAAAGATCTCTGGTCCTCCCCATTCTATTGTTTTCTTCTATTTGTTTGCACTGTTCATTTAAGAAGGCATTCTTATCTCTTCTAGCTTTTCTCTGGAATTCTGCATTCAATTGGGTGTATCTTTCTCTTTCTCCCTTGCCTTTCACTTCCCTTCTCTCCTTAGCTATTTGTAAAGCTTCCTCAGACAGCCATTTTGATTTCTTGCATTTCTTTTTCTTTGGGATGGTTTTAGTTGCTACCTCTTGTACAATGTTGCGAACCTCCGTCCATAGTTCTTCAGGCACTCTGTCTATCAGATCTAATTCCTTAAATCTATTTGTCACCTCCACTGTGTATTCGTCAGGGATATGATTTAGTTCATACCTGAGTGGCCTAGTGCTTTTCCCTACTTTCTTCAATTTAAGCCTAAATTTTGCAACAAGAAGCTCATGATCTGAACCACAATCAGCTCCTGGTCTTGTTTTTATTGACTGGATAGAACTTTTCCATCTTTGGCTGCAGAGTACATAGTCAATCTGATTTCTGTGTTGACCGTCTGGTGATGTCCATGTGTAGAGTCGTCTCTTGGGTTGCTGGAAAAGAGTGTTTGCTATGACCATTGTATTCTCTTGACAAAATTCTACCAGCCTGTGCCCTGCTTCATTTTGTACTCCAAGGCCAAACTTGCCTGTTATCCCGGTTATCTTTTGGCTTCCTACTTTAGCATTCCAATCCCCCATGATGATAAGCACATCATTTTTGGGTGTTGCTTCTAGAAGGTGTTGTAGGGCTTCATAGAACTGATCAACTTCATCCTCTTCAGCAGCAGTGGTTGGGGCGTAGACCTGGATCACTGTGATGTTGAATGGTTTGCCTTGGATTCGAACTGAGATCATTCTGTCATTTTGGGGATTGTATCCCAAGACTGCTTTTCCTACTCTCTTATTGATTATGAATGCTACTCCATTTCTTCTGCGAGATTCTTGTCCACAGTAGTATACCTGATGGTCATCTGAATTAAATTCACCCATTCCTGTCCATTTTAGTTCACTGATTCCTAAAATGTCGATGTTCAGTCTTCTCATTTCTTGTTTAACCACGTCCAGCTTGCCTTGATTCATGGATCTGACGTTCCAGGTTCCTATGGAATAAAAATCTTTACAGCATCGGACTGTCTTTTCGCCACCAGTTACTTCCACAACTGAGCGTCCTTTCGGCTTTGGCCCAGCCGCTTCATTCATTCTGGCGCTACTCGTACTAGCCGTCTGCTCATCCCCAGTAGCATATTGGACACCTTCCGACCTGAGGGGCTCATCTTCCAGCGTCATATCGTTATGCCTATTGGAACTGTCCATAGAGTTTTCATGGCAAAGATACTGGAGTGGTTTGCCATTGCCTTCTCCAGTGGATCACCTTTTGTCAGAGCTCTCAGCTATGACCTGTCCGTCTTGGGTGGCCCTGCACGGCATAGCTCATAGCTTCACTGAACTACGCAAGCCCCCTTGCCACAACAAGGCAGCGATCCTTGAAGGGGGAAGTATATAATACCTGTAAGTAAATATACCACTCTGAGGCGTCACAGTGAGGGGTGGTATATAAATTAAATGGATAAACAGATAAAATAAATAAATATATATTTCTATTATTATTGACAATGGCCTTCCCTTCCTCTCCCCACAACAGGCACTTTGAGAGGCTGGTGAGGCTGAGAGAGTTCTGAGAGAACTGGGACTTTCACCCACTGCATGTGGAGGAGGAGTGAGGAGGAATTAACCCCAGTTCTCTAGATTCGAGTCCGCCACTCTTGAGCATTACACCAACCCAGCTCTCTAAAGAGCAGACAAGTGGATGAATGGGGCCTGAAATGGGTAAGCACTGATTAAGTTCCAAGGAGGACGGGAGGGGTGAATCATCAACAGTTCGGCGCAAATTGCCGAGTTCTCATAAAATGGTTACTACAGTGATTTGCTGCCACGGCTAGCCCCATTCTTCTCTGCATGTATATATGTTGGGGTTTTCTGGGGGGGTTGGCCAAGTCAAGTCTCGGTACTTTCTGTATCATGTACTCTCACCATAAAAGAGCTGCAGCGATTCCAGTGTCATGTGGTTCTTGAACCCGCATATTTTACAATCATGCCCCCACTGAAGCCCCCCACCATACCCCCACCAGACTGTGTTATAATTCCAAAGGTGCCTGAAGGCTTAAAATATTTAGGGACTCCTGGGCAGAGTCTGCACTTACTTTGTTTATTCCATTGTCAATCCTGTTGAATTCAGATCACTTTGAACTCGGATCCTCCTCTCCCATTGAAACAGGAAAGTCTTCTGCACCTGGTTAGGGTAGTTCAGAAGGGAGGAGGAAGCCAACCCTCTTTCTTTCTTTTCTTGAAGGGGGGGGGGGGATGATCGAAAAAGGCAGAGAAGGGAGAAAAAATCCAGGACCAACAGAAGTTGAGAGAAATTAGGGGCTTCTCCTTTAAGGCAAGTTTGTCACATGACCTCCTGTGGCCAATCACGGGTCCTCTACCATGGAGGAGAGCCCAGATTCAAAATAGCCTTTAAATATTGAGCATTAAAAGCACTCTAAGATATCGCACAATAAAGGTAGGGTCACTCCGGATCAATCCTTCTTGCTGCAGAAGGAAATTTTAAATCGCCCCAAATCCAAACGGAAATCGCATTCTGTGTAGAGAGCAGGGACTGAATCGATCTGGGGTTGGAATAAAAGCTCTGTGCAGTTTACACCCTGGTGTCATCCATATTAAGTCTCAGTAAGAGAGAGGGAGGATAATGAGGGGAAATAAATAAACAAGAGCTTTTCCTGGTCAACCTCACAAGCTGCTGGCCTCTGTGCATGCAGTCACATTTGTCCCTTGAGGATGTCAAGGGCTGCCGTGATTCCATTCAGGGAGGCAACATTGCTGATCTGAAGCAGCAAGACAAATTTTGCGTCCAGTGGCACCTTTAAGACCAACAAAGTTTTATTCTGGGCATAAGCGTTTTTGCGCGTTCTTCAGGTGGGTTGCTGTGTTGATCTGAAGCACCAGAACAAAGTTTGAGTCCAACGACACCCTTGGTCAAAACCATTATTCATGCTTCTGCCATATAACCTGGTTCCTATCCTGAGCCAGGCTTTGCCAGTCATCTATACATGCATGTTTTGTAGCCCTTTGATCTTTCGCCTCATCACCTTGCCTTGGATTCTGGTTCTCATTCAGAGTAGGTGTGGATGTAGCAAGCCTGTAGCCTATACTCCCTACCTCCTATACTCCCTGCCTCCCACTGTACTGCTCCTGGGAATTGCTATATGCTCCGACACCTCCAACTGGCTGAGGATCCCTGGCCCCAGAGAAGCACATCAGACCTCAACAAGGGCCAGAGCCTTCTCTGTCCTGGCCCCCACCTGGTGGAATGACCTCCCTGAAGAGATCAGGGCCCTGCCTGAACTCCCACAATTCCACAGGGCTTGCAAAAAGGAGCTCTTACCCCAGGCATTTGCTTGAGGCTGATGAGTACATTAACTTTAAACGCTCCTCGCAGAGCGGTTTAAATAAAGCAGTAAGGGCTCCGTTGGAGGGCCCTGTCCGGGATGACGAAGGGTGCCGATAGGCCCCTTCCCCCGGACTGACAATCGGAGGGCCCAATCAGCAGGCGCAAAGCGCCTGCCAATTGGGCCCTCCGATTGTCAGTCCGGCGGCAAGGGACCAATTGCGAGCCACTCTCCGTGCGGCTCGCAATTGGTCCCTTGCTGCTGGACTGACAAATCGGGAGATGCTTTGCGCCTCCCGATCCGCCCCCTTCTGACTTCCCTCGCATCAGGCCAGCCGCCGCCATTACCTGGCTCACCGTCCACAGGGCAGGTTGCTGCCTGCCCGCGAGACCAGGAGGGCCCAGATGCCGCAGCCAACAACGGGACAGGTCGTCGCCGGCCCGCGCAGCCAGGAACAGCCTGCGCCGCCACCCGCCGCCACAAGACGCTGCCTGCTCCGCCCGAACAAGGTGGTTTTGTGAGGCCACTGTTTATATATGTTTTGGGGGAGGGGGCTACATGATATAGCCCAGTTGAGCACATGATTGTATTTTCCATGGGGCAGGATGTTGGGCAATGCCCTGGCAATGTCCAGAGATAGCCATTGATGGGCTTAGACAAAGGAATTAATGGAACGAAGAAAAGGAGCCGTCATGTCTCAATAGGACTAGCTGCTGAGTCTGGGGGAGAGATTTCCCCTGGCAGAGGGGCCAAGCATGAGTCATGTTTGTAAGACAAAGAGGTTTGCCTAGGAGACCCTGGGCAAACAGACTTGAGCCAGGCCGCTGAATCAGCAATACAATGGGGGGAGGAAGAAGGAGGAAAGCAATTCCTGAGTCAAGCTGTACGTGCGATTCCCAACCTATAGTGAAAGACAAGCTGAAGGGGAGAGGGTGGATCCAAGATGGAGTTATTCCCAGCAGTCACTGGGTCTGGCTTTATCACAGGCCTAGACTATTGCGCAGTACTCCTGGCTGTGGGAAAATCAGTGTGCCAGCCTGTGAGGCAGAGGTCCTGCCATACTTAACAGTATACACTCGTATTCAAGGTATAAGCTTTCATTTGTATCTTAACAAGTGTGCATGCACATGACGGTTAACGCCTTGAGTAAAGCTTTGTTGGTCTTAACTGACCAACCGACAGCATTCCTGGAGGAAGCTTCAGTCCTAGACCCAGTCCAGTCAGGCTTCCGGCCAGGTCACGGGATTGAAACAGCATTGGTTGCCCTGATCGATGACCTCCGTCACCAGCTGGGCTGCTGATATTACCTGATCTCTGAGCAGCATTCAACACAATAGACCACCAGCTACTTGTTCACTACCTTACCAACACTGAGATACGAGGGACAGGCTTTGAATGGCTGATCAATCTCCTTTCTCCGGGGTTGGCAACAGAGGGTAGAAATCGGAGAGAACCAGTCATAATGTAGGAAATTCCCATGTGGGGTACCACAAGGAGCAGTTCTCTCCCCAATCCTTTTAAATATTTCCATGCATCTTCTTGGCGCAGGTAGTACGGAAGTTCAGGCTGGGATGTCACCAATATGCCGATGGCACCCAGCTGTCCCTCATGATGGTCAGCCAACTGATTCAGTCCCCAGATGCATTGGCCAGAAGTCTGGAAGCAGTGACAGGCTGGCTCAAGGACAGCCGTCTGAAGCGTAATCCTTCAAAGACGGAGGCCCTGTGGTTTGGTAGGAAAGGGCCAGGTGAGGACGTGTGACTGCTCTACCTGGATGGGCGGCTGCGACTGGTTGCACACCCTGCCGGGAACCTGAGCAAGAGATTCGACACCTCCCTCTTCATGGAGGAACAGGTCACCAGAGTGAATAGCTGCATTGCAAGCACAAGAGTAACGGTAACCAGCACTGGAAATCCAAATGGAAAACTGATATATATTAAAGGGGGGGGGGAAATCTCAGGTCAGGATAAAGATGAGGGGAAATAAAAGAAACCCACGATTCAACACCGTAACTGCTGGCCAGCATAACGGGCCCCCTTTCCAAAAGTAACTTGATGCTTGATTTTTTTTCCCTTTCACACTCGTATTGGCAAATCCCTTTCCATGAGGATGCATTGCAGAGCATTTTATAGGCCTGCTTTCTCAGGTAAACCCCCAGAAGCCTCTTTCAAAGGCAGGCCTTGGCGCGCCTTGTGTGTTTGTGGGGCAATCCTCACCAGGTGGCTTTTTTCAGTGCCAAAATAAGACACATATGTTGGCAACAGCAACGGAGCTCTCCATACAGGGTGCCCATCTCTGCGCAGGAACGATTTGTCACTCGTCCCAAATGAAGAGAACTGCTTCCATTCTCTCTGCAATACTGGCATTAAGTATGGGACTGTCACTCTCCGTATTGTTCACTCAAACTGGAAGCTGCTTTTCCAAGGTCTCAGGCAGAGGCCATTCCCATCACCTCCTGCCTGGTCCTTTTTAGCTGGAGATGCTGGGGATTGAACCTGGGACCTTCTGCTTGCCAAGCAGATGCTCTGCCACTGAGCCACAGCCCCTCCCCCATGGTTCTCCAGAGTCTCAGGCAAATTCCAAAATACTTCATATATCCAATAGATGCATCCTAACCCTTGTACTTACTCAGCCGGGCACTTCTACACTTAATTGCTCATCTTGGATATTTGAAATGATATGGGATAAATTCTTATTTTTATCCAAAAAGAGTTCCTTTAATTTGGTTTTGCTTGAAGTAGCCCTTAAGTCAGTGAAGATGGAATGCAGCAGTTCCTGATGCAATTCGTTGTAAATTATTATTGTTGTCAGGTGCGAAGTCGTGTCCAACCCATCGTGATCCCATGGACAATGATTCTCCAGGCCTTCCTGTCCTCTGCCGTTCCTTGAAGTCCATTTAAGTTCACACCGATTGCTTCAATGACTCCATCCAGCCACCTCATTCTCAGTCGTCCCCTTCTTCTTTTGCCCTCAATCGCTCCCAGCATTAGGCTCTTCTCCAGAGAGTCCTTCCCTCTCATAAGGTGGCCAAAGTATTTGAGTTTCATCTTCAGGATCTGGCCTTCTAAGGAGCAGTCAGGGCTGATCTCCTCTAGGACTGACCGGTTTGTTCGCCTTGCAGTCCAAGGGACTCGCAAGAGTCTTCTCCAGCACCAGAGTTCAAAAGCCTCAATTCTTTGACGCTCGGCCTTCCTTATGGTCCAACTTTCGCAGCCATACATTGCAACTGGGAATACCATAGCCTTGACTAAACGCACTTTTGTTGGCAGGGTGATGTCTCTGCTTTTTAGGATGCTGTCTAGATTTGCCATAGCTTTCCTCCCCAGGAGCAAGCGTCTTTTAATTTATTTGCTGCAGTCCCCATCTGCAGTGATCTTGGTTGTAAATACAGCAATCAAAAATCACGTTTGGTGTTCTCGATGTTACCATCCTGGCATACGCAAGTACATTCCTGGGGGGGAAGCTTATTATATTTTCCCTCTACCCATGCTGAAGGGAGAAAATTGCAGCACAATAATGTAAATGCCCTTCTAAATTCAGAGTTGTCAATATTAGAAAGATAGGGCATAAAAGATAATCTATTTAGAAGAGAGGTGTCATACAATGGATTATTGATTCTATTCAAATCATGCTGTCTTTCTACCTCCTGTATTCTTAGCTTTACCAATTTTTTGGCACGGTCAAAACCCAAAGGGAGCAGAAATTGTTGGGATAGACCATAAAATCCTCACTTCCTGTTGATGGCCTGTAGCCACGGAGCAATAAACGCGTCAAATAGAGAAGATCAGCCTCAGCCAATACCATATTGCAGCTGACCACAAACTTGCCTCGACCAGCAGGGTCAAACCTTGACTCCACACGCAGTGCCGTATTAGAGACAATTCTGGGGAGCTGCAGAAGATTTTGCAAATAATTTGGGGGCTTTCCACACACCATTAATGTCGCGTCGTACTTACCTTATGAAGATGCTATATTTTTGGACGACACTGCTAACCTCCCGTGTCCGGTCAGCAAACCTAAAGCTACATCCTCCATTTTAATGCGCAAGTTGGAGTATCGCATAAAGTGGATTCCCCAACATAAAAAACATGAGCTACAGGAGCACAACCAGCAGGCCACACTAAAGAAATGTATGGAGGCAAAGAAGCACTATCTCTGACTCCAATGCCTTGCCCTCGCACCTCCCTGCTCCTGGGGATGGGAGTTTTTTTTTAAAAGCAAACTGTCTGGAGCAACGAATAGGTATAAAAGTGTGCAGCCAAAGCAAAATAAAATTTCCCCAAAAAGTTGTCACACAAAACACGCCTCTCTAAAGTCTCTAAAGTCTCCCCCTCTCAAAATCAGGGATGAGATTAATTTTTTTAAGATTCCAGGCTCATGATTCCATAAGAGGTGGCATTATAAAAAGAACTATACATCTATGATTAGGTGTTTCAATGGAGAAGTATTAATAAACAAAAACAAAAACAAATGGCAAGCATCACTGGCCCTTTAAAATATTGAGAAAGGGGATTGGCTGCCTGGCTTGATTGACAGGCAGAAGAGAGTCATGTGTAAAGTGCGTTGCTCTCTTCCGCTATTTTAAGCAGGCATGTGGAGCGTAAGAAACACAGAAAGGCGGCAGACGGAACCCTTGCATGGTGGAACCTTTCTACCCTGTCTGCCTCATGTGGAGGCAGAAATCCGAGGTGGACAGGGGTCCGCTGGTAAAAACAGTCCCCATGGGGGCAAGGGGAAGCAGTGGGACAAACAGCCCCATTGCAAACTCCAGGTGCAGTCACCACTGTGCTGAATCGGTCTCTGTGACATAGAGTGTTAGACTGGATGGGCTGTTGGCCTCATCCAACATGGCTTCTCTCATGTTTTGAGTATCTTAAGTCTGGGGATTAGTCGTGATTGTAGACTCTCAGGCTCCACCTGGAAGTTAGGAATCCTTACCTGGTGCACCCCCGTTTCTCTCTCAAGAACAAATTATTGATGTGTTCAGACTCAAAGTCTCGTTTACCCATTTGGATTGCCAATCCCTCAGTTACCTGCCTCAGCATCCCCTCTCAGACCTGTAATTTTGTCGCTTCTATTCGGAGATGACACTCTGCTCTCTCTAATTACAGTGATCGCTCAGTCCTGGAACAAAACTGCTTTGGATGTGACAGGGGCTGTGCGTTTCCAGCCTCCATTCCTGCCACGTTGTTTATCATTCCCGGTGAGTAAGCCAGCAGGGCCACTGCCACACTGATGCCCAATCGCTTCCTGAGAGGTTTCGACGTCCTTTTCACAAAAGCAACTTTCTCCCGATGAAGGCCTTGACGCTATTTTTATTCGAGGGGTTCAGAACTGATGCCTCACGCCTGCGGAGGCGTTGCCGTCCCTCCGAAGAGCCACCTCCGGGCTAAATTTTTATTCATGTTCCAGTCATGCTTGGTTGGTTGGTGGTTTTTGAAAAATGCCCATAGGGTACAGAATAATAATAGCAAATCTAGAGAGTATTTTGAATATTTGACAAAAAAACCCCTCTTTTGTTCCTCTTTACTAACTCAACAACCGTCTTTCCTGCGACTGATTAATAACTCCCAGGCAGTCGCTGACACATAATTCTAATTTGCTCCTCCGTGGTGTTACCTCCCACATCCCCTCACGCACTGAGAGACCAGCGCACTCTTCTCCTGGCTTTGGTCACACTCATCCTTCCTGAGTACCAGTCGAGGGAGCTGTGTGCCGCCTCTCTAGGGCTTCTTCATTCTTGTTTTTAAAATGGCATAGGCCCCATCAGTATCACATTATACATTAGAGCAGGGGTAGTCAAACTGCGGCCCTCCAGATGTCCATGGACTACAATTCACATGAGCCCCTGCCAGCATTCGCTGGCAGGGGCTTCTGGGAATTGTGGTCCATGGACATCTGGAGGGCCGCAGTTTAACTACCCCTGCATTAGAGGGTCAGTGAACTGCTGCCCACTAGAGGCCAACAGGAGTTTCAGAAGCTTTGACTCTCGAAAGCTCATTGCCCACAGCATCATAAGAGCATAAGAAGAATATCCTACAGGGGGCATCAGGAAAGATGTATATTGAGCATATTTAGATCAGGAACTTTCTTTTGTCTTTCTTTCTTTCTTTGTTCATTTGTAAAGTATTTATTTGTATGAATTGTTAAAACAAGTCCAAACCAATATTCATAACGGTCCTCCTCATGTATTACATTCAACATAAAATTACTTATCTCTATTTTTTCAATATAAATTGCTTACTATTTCACCTGAATCTAAATAAGCTACAATAAAAATTCTTGTTTACAACCACTCTTCCTTCTAACCCTGACTCTGATCAAAGTAACTAAGTTTTACAAAATATATTATAGATTGACTTACACAAACATGCTTAATGTGTGTATCTCTGATTGTCAAAGTCTTATATCTTAATTGTCATTCTTTGTACATTATTACTTGGCTTGGTAATCTAGGAACCACTTCCATTGTTCAAAGAATTTTCCTTCTCCATATCCGTTCACTAAGGTCGTCAGCTTAGCCATTTTGGCCATTTCTACCATCTTTTCTTGCCACATTCCCAGCGTAGGGATTTCTTTGGTCTTCCATCTCCTGGCAATTACTATCCTCACCGTAGTTGTGGCATAGAAAAATAACACATACATTTGTGGTTTAAGATTATTTGACATAAAGCTTAACAAAAAATACTCCGCTTCCATATTAAACTTAAGACCCAGCATTTTTTCTATTTCCCGATGTACTTTTTTCCAAAAGCTATATATAACAGGGCATCTCCACCATACATGGAAAAATGACCCCATTTTTTTGCTGCATTTCCAACAGATCAGGAACTTTCTGATTGGAGACTTCCTTCTTGAGCACGCTTCCTCCCTGCTTGCCCCCATAAGAAGAACACGGTCAGTTAGACTGTTAGGATTATCTCTTTCCTCCCTCTTTGCCAAGTTTATTTTTCTTCTCAATAAAGTGATTTATTCTTTAAGCCCCCGGTGCTATGCTCCTTTGCATATTTAAATTCTGCCAACATGTTCTACTGCGGACCAACACAGATACCCTCAGAAACTAAGGACAGTGAGATGTTTAATAAAATCATTTGCTTGTCAATTAATTCCAAGGGAGAAGCTGTGTGAGTCTGCAGAATTAAGAAGAATCAGCGGCGTCTTCAAGACGAATGACATTGGTTTCGATGAAGCACGCTCTTGACTCACCAACTAATGGGACTGAATAAATTGGGTTAGTCTCTGAAGTGCTACAGACATCTTTTAATTAAACAATCTGCCTACACACCAAAGATTGTGTAACAAAACTTTGCTGGTGAAAAGTGGCACTGGTTGCATATGCTACATTGGCCTACTCCTTCACATGCAGCCGGCTGGGTGAATTTGAGTTAGTCACAGTCCTGGCAGAGCTGTTCTTGCATAGCAGTTCTGTCGGACCTCTCTCAGTCTCACCTACCTGTGTCTTTTGTGGGGAGAAGACAATTGTCAGCCACTTTGAGACACTTTCACTCTTTGTCTTCTTCTTCTTCTTCTTCTTTGTCTTCATCTTCTGTACTCGCAGAGCAGTTCTCTCAGAGTTCACTCAGCCCCACCTCCCACACAGGGTGTCTGCTGTGGGGAAAAGAAAGGGAAGGCGATTGTAAGCCGCTTTGAGCCTCCTACGGGTAGAGAAAAAGTGGCATATAAGAACCAACTCTTCTTCTTCTGTACTAGCAGAGCACCTCTTTCAGTGTTCATTCAGCCCCACCTCCCTCACAGGGTGTCTGTTGTGGGGAGAAGGGAAGGCAATTGTAAGCCGCTTTGAAACTTCCTCTGGTAGAGAAAAATCTACTGACAGTCTGACTCTCAGAGGGTATGTAGAACATACTTGCTCTGGGGCTACTTGGTCAGGGCCCCCTCCCTCCCTTGCAAACACACATATACATACATGCACACACAGACTCCCTTCTCCCCTCACCTGCTGGTTTCCCAACCTCCCTCCCTCTCAAGCAAACCCACACAGAGACACACAGAGACTCCCTTTCCCTCTCCCGTTTTCCACCTTACCTGTTGATTTCCCAACCAACCTCCCTCCCTACCAAGCAAACACACACACAAACACATATACCCACAGAGACATAGACTCCCTTCCTTCCCCCTCTCCCATTTTCCCCCATAACTGTTGGTTTACCAATCTACCTCCCTCCCTCCCAAGCAAACACACATACACAGGGAGAGAGAGACTCCCTCCCTCCCCCTCCCCCTCCCCCTTCCCATTTACCTTCTTACCCAGGGGTAGTCAAACTGCGGCCCTCCAGATGTCCATGGACTACAATTCCCAGGAGCCCCTGCCAGCATTTGACTACCCCTGTTCTTACCCTTTAGTCACCTCCACCACTGCCTCGGAGGTGGTGCAGATGCTTGCTGGGTCTCCGGGGAGTGATGTGGCTGCTAGCTGGTCCTGCAGCAGCAGCATGGTGGGGTGCTATCTCGGACTTCTCTGCTGCCTTGGACTCTTCTGGTGTGCTCCCTTGGATGTGGCAGGACTACGGATGTTCTTATTCATATCTGTTTTAGGAGGCGCGTCAGAAGATGTTCCACATCAAAAAGCAGTATATAAGAACCAACTCTTCTTCTTCTTCTTCTTCTTCTTCTTCTTCTTCTTCTTCTTCTTCTTCTTCTTCTTCTTCTTCTTCTTCTTCTTCTTCTTCTTCTTCTTCTTCTGTACTTGCAGAGCAGTTCTCTCAGAGTTCACTCAACCCCACCTACCTCACAGGGTGTCTGTTGTGGGATGAGGAAAGGGAAGACGACTGTAAGCCACTTTGAGACTCTTTCGTGTAGAGAAAAGCAGCATATAAGAACCAACTCTTCTTCAGTAATATCAGGGCTCTCTTCTTCTTCTTCTTCTTCTTCTTCTTCTTCTTCTTCTTCATCTTCTGTACTTGCAGAGCAGTTCCCTCAGAGTTCACTCAGCCCCACCTACCTCACAGGGTGTTTTATGTGAGGAGAGGAAGGGAAAGGTGTCTGGAAGTCTCTGTGGGACTCTTTTTGGTAGTAGAAAGCAGGTACAAAGCCCCAGCTCTTCTTCTTCTGAAAGTCTATTGCCTCTTTCCCCTCCAAGCTGAGGTGAAAAGAACTAGGAGGGAGGGCTGACTTTCAGGGAAAAGGAGCAAAGGAAAATGCTCCATGTCTCATTTTTCTGGCACCAATGTCTCTTTTGTTGTGGCTACATTCCCTACAAGATGAGAAAAGTTCAGTACAAAGGGTCACAGCATTTCTTTTCTTTTTCTTTTTTAGTAACTGAAATTTTGTTTCCTTTGGAATATAAGTACGTTTTGCAAGTGGCCACAAAGCCACTTCAAAAACCCTCTCCCACAGTTCTGGCTGGCTGCATTTTGTCATCGGGAGTACCAGAAGGTTCATTTCCTCAGGAACACATTCGCTAAAGAGGTTTCTGTTTTGGGTTGCCAATACCCAGCGGAGGCCCAGAGGTCACCTGGTATTAGAACTGGGGGCTTTCCGCACCGGGATCCTTGTAGCAAATTATTTGCTGAACGAAAAATCGCCATTTAAAATAGTGGAATTCGTCATTATGCATGCCTGACTTTGAAGTGGAATCCAGTTGCATTTCCATCGTTTCCCACAAGCTTCCGGTCTCAGCAAAATCGCTAGAAAGGAAGCGCTATTGCCGAGCTCGTCCCGCCCCTGGCCGTCAAGCAGCCAATGGGCAGCCGTTAGCATGCTCCCAAACAGCCCCTTTCCCTTTAAGAAAGGTTTTAAAAAAAAAAAAAAGCACACCCATTGCAACGAATATGTGTTGATTTGTTGCAATGGAGAGACCCATCCAGCTGACAGGTGTGTTTGAGCTGTCGTTTCATCGTTGCCACGCTCCCCCCGAGTGAAACCCCCCCCCACGGGCCCGATTTTCGGCCGAAAACAGTGTAAAAAATAAAGGGAAAATACATCAGCAAACGGGCTTCTCTGTTGTTTGTGCTTAGTGACTAAACAGCTCTGGGGAGGACTGAAGCCGGGGAAGCCTCTAAACAGAGGCTCGCTCGGAGAGAAAAAAATGGCGATCGCTTCGCCGGAAGATCAGAGGAGAGAGCCAGGGGGAGGGACTTTGTAGAAACCACAACAATGGTAACACACAGAACTTTCCCGCTAGTGTTGCAGATTGGTTGCAGGAGTGTAGCGCTTTCCGGAGGGTGAATCCACTTTTGGGGATTTCCCTGAAAGTGCTACAAGGAAGCACTTTTTGCGGATTGGTTTCAGGTGTGTGGCAGATTGTCAACGACGTTGTGCATAATGGCAAATCAGTAGCGTTTTCAATTGGCAACCATTGTGCGATTTTGAAGGCGTGCGAAAAGCCCCCTGGTCTCTAGTTGCACTCCCCGACATGCAACCAGCTGGGTGACCTTGGGCTCGCCACGGCACTGATAAAGCTGTTCTGACCGAGCAGGAATATCAGGACTCTCTCAGCCTCACCCTCCTCTAAGGGTGTCTGTGGTGGGGAGAGGAAAGGGAAGACGAATGTAAGCCGCTTTGAGACTCCTTCAGGTAGAGAAAAGTGGCATAGAAGAACCAACTCCTTCTTCTTCTTCTTCTTCTTCTTCTTCTTCTTCTTCTTCTTCTTCTTCTTCTAGAGCAGGGGTGGGCAAACTGGCCCTCCAGATGTCCATGGACTACGATTCCCATGAGCCCCTGCCAGCATTTGCTGGACCCTTGGAGAAAATGGCTGCTTTGGCAGTTGGACTCTATGGCACCATATTTCCCTCTCCTCCTAAACTCCATCCAAAGTCAGATTCTGCCCCTCCCCAATATCTCCAGGTGTTTTCCAGCCCAGAGTTGGCAACCGATGGGTACTTTGTTTCATGAGAAATATAGCTATATTTATTTATGCCTTATACCCTAACAATTTTTGGCCCAGTAAAATACACTAAAAGCGAAATGGGAGAGAGGCTTAACCCAAAGCATTACCGGTGAGGTTACATTTGGCTCCTGGTTTTACACAACTTTTCTGACACGATTAGAAAGGTACATTACGGACTGAACCATCGCTATAGGAATCAGTGTATCAGACCACGACTATGAATACTTAACAAAAAAGTTCTTTCCCTTGGTCCTCGACAATAATTACCAGAGTGAAGTTATCTTGGCCACTTGGTCATGGCTGAATATTTAAATATTTAGGCCCCTTCCGCACATGGACCAATGTTGCCAATTGGTTCCTGAAAGCGGAAACGCTATTTTTAAAGTGCAATTCGGCGTTATGTATACCTGCCTTTGTAGTGGAATCCAGTAGCGTTTCAATCGTTTCCCACAGGTTTCTGGTCTTGCAAAAATCGCTATCCAGGAAGCGATTTTTTCTGTGCTTTGTCCCGCCCCTGGCTGTCAATCAAAAGAACAGCCAATGGGCGGCTGTTATTATGCTCCCGAAAAGCCCCCTTCCCTTTAAGAACAGGGTTTTTTTTAAAAAAAATAAAAACACACGTTGCAACGAATATGCCTTGATTCCTCCTAACGTTGAGACCCATCTAGCTGGCGTGTGAGCTGGCGAGTCATCGTTACCACACTCCCCTGAGTGAAAAAAAAATCCCCCCCCCCCCCGTGCACGGACACGATTTTTGACCAAAAATGAAGGGAACTTGCAAACGGGGCTGTGTTGTGCTTGGGGACTGGGGAGCTTTAAAGCACTTCTGTGGAGGGACTGTAGCCGGAGAAGCCTCTCTGGGTGAATGAAGGCTCGCCGGTTCGTTGCTTTCTGCTCGCTCCGAAAGAAAAAATGGCGATCGCTTTGCCGGAAGTTCGGAGGAGAGAGCCAGAGGGAGGGACTTAGCTGGAACCGCAACAATAGGAACGCACAGGTCTTTTTCGCTACTGTTGCAGATTGTTTGCAAGAGTGTAGCGCTTTTTGGAGGGTGAATCCACTTTTCTGGATTTCCCTTTAAGCGCTACAACGAATCGCTTTTTGTGGATCAGTTTCAGGAGTGTGGCAGATTGTGTGCGACGTCGTGCATAACTGCAAATTAGTAGCATTTACAATTTGGAAGCCGTTTGCAACACTGAAGTTGTGCGGAATGGACCTTAATATTTAAATTCGTATGACTGCTCCTCCCAGATACCAGCTCAGGGTGGTTTACAACATATAGGTTTTACAATTAAAACATAAGTAATTAAAACAGGGAACGTCAGGAGCCATATAACAATGTTGTTAGTTTGAACACTGAGGAAGGCCAATAGGGCTGAAACAAGGAATGTCAGACATCTCCCCATTCGGTAGGGGGTCCCCCCTTTCAGGCCCCACCTCTTTGGCACTGGCCAGTTGACTGGCTTGGGGGGGGGGGAGGATTACCACCCCAAACAGGGAAGAAAGCCAAAGTTAAATGTGACATCCTTAACTGACTCAGAAGTAGTGTAGGCACACTGGGGAGGACGTTCTGGGCCTCTTCTGCATGATGGAAAAGCTGATGAAAACTCACTAAATACATTGTGGTTTTTCTGATCTCTGCATAGGAGACTGAATTTACTCCGCAAAACTGATTTTGCTCTGCATAATGAACTGCCTCTTCGGTACTCTAAGTGTTGTTTCTGAAAGAGGCTTTTCACCGATTCATTTCTCACCTTCCTGTTCAAGCGCAATATTAGCTATGCAGAGAAGTTCCTTGGTTATGCAGTTTAGTCACTGCATCAGAGAACAAAGCATGTCATTGAATTTCTAATAGAGTCTAGCAAGTGGAGTTGGCAAATCTACAGGGGGCAGGGCTGTCAATTATTCCATGCAGAAAGCATTGCAGCGTAGTTTTTCAACAGACTATATTCAATGCAGAACAACGATTGTAGTATAATACAGCAGTCTAAACTGGTTGTTTTTTAAACTGTTTTATTTGGCTCCATGCAAAATACCTCCAGGTTTGGGGGCCAAACACTACGGTCAAAGCAAATTCCATGTCCAGCTGCTTACCGTGTTGGCATTTTTGGAGGAATCTGAAAGATGTGTCCTTGGGAGCCTACAGCACTGATCTGAGACTTACTGCTACTTGATCCTAGGGGGATGGGAACTCAAAATACACAGAAGTGGTGCCAACATGCACAAAGCTGTTTTTCATGCCTGCCTTGTATAGCTGATGATATCGGCCATGGCTTTCACCCTACCCTGCTACAGAATGGTTAGTGACTCAATGATATTGGTAGAGGGTCTCAGCACTCAGCCCCCTTTCAGTCATGGAAGCCACACCTCCCACCCAGTTTGGATTGTAGGCAGCCATCTCACCCATGGGTGTGCGTGTGTCGGTGTGTGTGTGTGTGTGTGCACAAGTGTGCACCTAAAATGGGCCTGCCAACTTCTGCGGGTCACCCAGTGGCATTACCAAGGCTGGCCCAACAGCTGTCGAATGTCTTTCACATTTATTTAATCATAGCCAAACCATGTGGGCGGGTAATTACCAAGCAGATCAGAATGATTGCTGCAAATTGTCGCTTATTATTCGGCATTCATTTCTCTTTTGAATCATAAGGAACTTGCTTTTTAAAAAAAATCTTTGACTATTTACTGCAATTTCAAATACCCCTCTCTTCTTTTATTTTTCAAAAAAAAAAAAACCAACAAAAAACATCAGGGATTTTTTTTTTTTTTTTTTTGCTCAAACGGTTACACAAAACGAACCTCTTCATAAATAGCAGGAATGATGACGGAAATGACCTGTAGCATTGAAGGAGCAAAAAAGATGCAGAGGTCGTGTGGCTAAGAGGCAAGAGGAGATGAAGGCCGTCCAGGCCAAATGGTTCACGGGCTGAGAGGTGGCCAAGCTTTAGGGATGGCAGCCTCCAAGGAGGGGCCTGGGGATTGCCTGGAATTGCAGCTGATCTCCAGACTACAGAGATCCGTCCCCGGTCCTCCCAAGACTCCGCCTCCTAATCCGATGGTTCTCAACCTTCCTAATGCCGCGGCCCTTTAATACAGTGCCTCCCATTGCAGTGACCCCCAACCATAAAATGATGCCAGGGTTCTTTCACAGAGATCAAACTGAAACTGACCAAGGGCGTGAAGCCGTGGTCCCCAATCTTTTTATCACCGGGGACCACTCAACGCTTGACAGTTTTACTGAGGCCCGGTGGGGGGGGGGGGGTAGTTTATTCCTCTACTCTCAACCACTGCCCTAACGCTCTCTGATCGCTATGGTAATGTTTAAAGATCCCTTCAAAATAAGATTCAGACACGCCACAACAAGGAACATAAGGAACATTTTATGTTCATGGAAATCTTAACTCATGACAATGACAAATCAATGGTTACCCTGAGCTTGTTTCTCTGCAACGAGATAGTCCCATCTGGGAGTGATGGGACACAATGACACCCGAAGTGTGTTGTAATGTAAAGGGCCGGGGGGGATGAAGTAAAGGGCCGGGGGGGGGAGGTGTCCTTCGCACCCCACCTCCAATTTTGATTCTGACCTTTTTGAAACTTAATAAACTGTACTAGGGGGGCAAGCCCGTTGCATTCAGGAATACAACAGGCGCTAGATTGGGTGCTGTGGGGTGGAAGAACTCTATGGATGGCTTCCCCCTCTCCCCAGGACCTAGAAAGGATGCAGGCCCCTCAGAAGGGAACTCACTGGCAGGGGCAGCTCTCACACAACAGGGATCTGCAGCCTCCGAGCCTCAGAGGGAAGTGGAAGGAGGAGGGGGTGGTCAGGGGTGGGGGATGGAAGGAGATTGGCTGGCCGCTGGACAGACAGGCAAGCTGGTTGGAGGAAGAGGCACGCAGGGGTGGGAGAGCCACACTGAGTGGGTGTTGTGCTGAGTGACACTTAAGCCATGAGACATGCTCCTCCTCCAAGGCCTTACCAGACATATATTATGTAGAACAGATATCTAAAGACATTTCAAATTCTATGGGCCATTCCGCACAATGACCATTGTTGCTAAATGTTTGCAGTATGCAGAAACGCTATATTTAATAGTGGAATTTCGTCATTCCACATACCTTCAGTTCTAGTGGAATATTGAAGTCCCAGTAGTGGTCTAATCATTACCCAAAGGTTTCTGGTCTCGCTGGAATCGCAACAAAGGAAGCAATATTTTTCCGCGCTTCTTTCCGCCCCTGGCCGTCAATCAAACAGAACAGCCAATGAACTGTTGTGTTCATGCTCCCGAAAATCCCCTTTCCCTTTAAAAACTGTTTTTTAAAAACCCAAACACACCAGTCACAACGAATATTTGTTCAATCATTGTCTCAGAAAGACCTTTTTGGCTGGTGTGGGAGCTGGCGCTTAATCGTTTCCACGCTCTTCAAGTAACCCCCCCCCCCGATGGGCACGATTTGTGGCTGAAATTACGGGCAGTGTCGAACAGGGGGCTGTATTGTGCTCAGACAATTGCAGAAGGGAGGTTTGCTTTACTGTTAAGCACTTCTGTGGAGGGACTTCAGCCAGAGAACCCTCGCTTATTTGTTTCTTTCGCCGGTCTAAGGGGAAAAAATGGCGATTGTGTCTCTGGAAGCTCGAGGGTGAGAAAGAGGGAGGGACATTCTTTCTACTGCTATTTTGAAAATGCACATGTCTTTTGCTGATGTGTTGTAGCTTGTGCTCAGAAGTGTAGCGTTTTTTTCAGGGGGAATCCACTTTTCTGGATTTCCCCCTTAGCGCTATAAAATTCCGATTGTTGCTGGAGTTTGGCAGGAGTTTTGTGGTTTGTTTACGATGTCATGCGGAACGCTGAATTAATAGCGTTTACGAAAGGTAAGACTTTGGCTACACTTAAGCTGTGCGGAATGGCTCCACCTGCAGGCATCTTAATCTGCAGATAGGGGCCACACTGATACAAAGCAGATTAACTGTGAGTTACTGCATTGTGCAGGGGGTTGGACTAGATGACCCTGGGGTATCCTTTCCAATTCTATGATTCTATTATTCAATTCTATGATTCTCCACAAACTTGGGGGACCCCCCCCCTCAGGTTTCCACAAAAATCTGAAATTGTAAAAAAAAATACATTAGGGAGTTTAAATTTCTCCTCTAAAGTAAAAGATAATTCTCTATGCAATCAAAGCTGAGTCCAGCAGGAGTTAGTCCAGTCCTAGGTGAGGCGGTGGCAGAGTCCAGGCACCGTTCTGGTCTCAGGTGGCGCCCAAGGCTTGGAGCTACACCAGGCTCAGCAACCGGTGGGGGCAGGGGGGGGGAGTGGGATTCTCCCTCACAATTCTTATGGGCTCCTACCAGCAAGTTCATGATAAGTGGAGACAAGAAAGAGAGGGAAGAAGAAAGGGGGAATTGTCAAAGAAGGGGAGGGGATGAATGACAGAGGACAGGGGGGTCAAAAGCAAGAAGGACTCGGGAAGGACTCTATTTGTGTTGATAGCCAAGGAATGATTGGGCACAATGTTATTTCCCGTTAAATATTTGTCTCCCTCCTCCACTGCCCACAAAGAAAACGGGGTGGGTGGGGGGAGAAACTCTTCAAGATGTGCACACAAAGATGACATTTGTATCGGTGACCCACGCAAAATCTGAAGCACATGTGGAATTGACACCCTCCTACCTCCCTCCTACCTCCCTAGGGTGGGGCAGGAGAAGCTGGCAACACATTTCTCAGTGACTAATCTCAGGTGCTCTTCCCGGTTCCTTCAATTAAGATAAAGTCATGTTCGAACCAGAGAACTGTAGGCAGTCCCTGGTCAACACAGTGAAGGACAGACTTCACGGGGAGTAAGAGAGACCAACACAGAGGGTACAGACAAGATTCCCTTCAATCGTCTCATCTTCAAGGGTCTCGGAAAGCATATTGAAAGCCAGCGTGGTGTAGTTAAGAGAGGAGAACTCTAATCCGGAGAACCGCATTTGGTTCCCAACTCCTCCTCCACGTGCAGCCAGCTGGGCGACCTTGGGCCAGATCCCGTGAAAAGCAGGGCGAAGGGTAAAGAACCAGTTCTTCATCTCTCTCACCACTGACTGCAGGGTCCTTCAAGTTTTGGAGTTAGATTTAAACAAGCCTTCCTAGGCTTTTTCAGGGTTTTTGTTATTAATTGGCCACAGCTTTCTTTTCTTGTTTTGATTTTTCCATTTGGGGTCCCCTCGCAGGGAATTAAAAGGGAACTCTATAAGCAAAGGCATAGACTTTAACGAAAGCTCACCACGCTTAAATGGGGCAAACTGCAACATGTGTTTCATTTATTGTCGCCACCAAGTCAAGTGACAGCTGGCGTAGAATGACCCTGTAGGGCAGGGGTAGTCAACCTGTGGTCCTCCAGATGTCCATGGACTACAATTCCCATGAGCCCCTGCCAGCGTTTGCTGGCAGGGGCTCATGGGAATTGTAGTCCATGGACATCTGGAGGACCACAGGTTGACTACCCCTACTGTAGGGTGCCAAAGCAAGATATGTTCAGAGGTGGTGTGCTCATCGGGGATGAGTCTTTTGAACAGACCTCCCCAAACCTGAGAGCCAAAGGCCACATATATATAATATAATTTAAAGAAGGACAACCACTGAGGAAAACAAAATTGAAAACGGTTTAATCTAGAGGCCGTTCTGGTTGTGCTTATACACATAAATATATAAGAAGAGATAAGAAACGTTTATTTATATTTATTGTGGAATTGTTTAATATAGCCCGGGATAGGTTCTGTTTTCTGTTACAATAATTTTGAACCGTCCCTTTCTTTTCGTGGAGGCCATCTAGCAGCAAAAAAAAAACAAAAACAAAAAAAACCTTTCAAGCCAACAACACCTCTCCCTAAATTTGTCCCCAAATCACCAGGAATTCCCCACCCTAGAGTTAGCAACTGTAGGCATTGGCCTAAGGGGAGGGGAAAATATTTTAACAAAATGAGTTACCTATTAAACCAAAGTGTGATGAGGCCCAAATAACATTTTTATTCTCTGTGATTTTTTGTTTTTCTTCCCTGGGATCCATTTCCTTTTTCCAGAAAACCATTGGGAATAGTCTCGATTCAAGGAATCAGTGGGCCGATTTTTTAGCCAAGAGACTCAGTGCTTCTCGCAGTTCTTTCGGATTCCACAAAATCATATTTCGGAGAACGGTCTGGAGATTTCTCTCTTTCTGAAAAAGAGCTTTAAAAAATAACAACGCGGCCCCATTTGAAAGCTGTGCCTTCAAATCCATTTGGCTATTATAGTGATTTCACTAACTGCTTAATTACAGCCATCGATCTGCATCTATCTCCGCCTCTGACACCCGCAGAGGCGCCCACCCACCCACCCACGCCCGCTCACCCACGCCAACCTCCTCTCTGACTCATGTGCAGAAACGGCCGTCAAAAATTCCCCCACTCCCTGCCAAAGGCAGCCACGGAACTTCAAACATGTGTGATTTCTTTTTTATCTATTTCCATGTATTCCTGTGACTCATCTGATCCCTCTCTGATCTACACCCGGCTGACTAGAGCCGACACGCAGGCATGAATTCGGCTTGCACTGCAAGGGGTTGAAGCGGCTCTCTTAGAGGGCGCTGGCAGGGCTCTGAATTATTCCTTTCACCCCTGCTGAAAGCAAGGCCCTTTGTCCCTAGGGTTGCCGTTGTTGGCAGAGTTTAAACATGCAAAAAGGTGAACCACCAAGGTGCTTGAAGAACAAAATGGTTCTATTAAGAAGAAAAACAAACTTTGGAGATAAAGCCCCAATGTTCTGAAGGGCCTACAAAAACAGTGATTTCCCACCAGGCAACCTTGAGGACAAGGTTGAACTTTTACCAGGGGTAGTCAAACTGTGGCCCTCCAGACGTCCACGGACTACAATTCCCATGAGCCCCTGCCAGCATTTGCTGGCATGGGCTCATGGGAGTTGTAGTCCATGGACATCTGAAGTGCTGCAGTTTGACTACCCCTGACTTTTACCAGCTGAATGGGGCCCACCTTGCCTAATCCCTTGCAGGGCCTTGGTCCAGGCCACTCTCCCCCAACTGAGTTGGGCCAATAAGTTGGGGGCTTTACGCACCGGGATCTTTGTTGCAAATTGGTCACTGAATGAAAAATCGCCATTTAAAATAGTGGAATTCGTCGTTATGCATACCTGCCTTTGTAGTGGTATCCAGTTGCGTTTTGTAGCGTTTCCCACAGGCTTCCGGTCTCGGCAGAAATCGCTAGAAAGGAAGCGCTATTGCCGAGCTCATCCCGCCCCTGGCCGTCAAGCAGCCACTGGGCAGCCGTTAGCATGCTCCCAAACAGCCCCTTTCCCTTTAAGAAAGGTTTTTTTTTTAAAAAAAACACACCCATTGTAACGAATCTGTGTAGATTCGTTGCAACGGAGAGACCCATCCAGCTGCCTAATGTGTTTGAGCTGTCGTTTGATCGTATGATCGTTGCCACGCTGCCTCGAATGAAAAAAAAAAATCCCCCCTCCCCCCCTCTCACGGGCCCGATTTTCGGCTGAATGACTGTGTTAAATGTGTGTGCTTAGTGACTGAAGGGGAGGGACTGAAGCCGGGGAAGCCTCTGTTTGAGCTGTCATTTGATCGTGGCCACGCTCCCTCCGAGTGGAAAAAAAAATCCCCCCTCCCCCCCCCCTCTCACGGGCCCGATTTTCGGCTGAATGACTGTGTTAAATGTGTGTGCTTAGTGACTGAAGGGGAGGGACTGAAGCCAGGGAAGCCTCTAAACTGAAAGAGGCTCGCTGGTGCGTTTATCCCCGCTCGCTCGGAGAAAAAAAAATGGCGATCGCTACGCCAGAAGTTTGGAGGACAGGCTCAGGAGGAGGGACTTTGAAGAAACCGCAACAATGTTAACGCACAGGTCTTTTTCGCTAGTGTTGCAGATTGGTTGCAAGAGTGTAGCGCTTTCCGGAGGGTGAATCCACTTTTTGGGATTCCCCTGAAAGCGCTACAAGGAAGCGCTTTTTGCAGATTGGTTTCAGGTGTGTGGCAGATTGTCTACGACGTCGTGCGTTAAGGCAAATCAATAGCGTTTCCAATTGGCAACCATTGTGCGATTTTGAAGGCGTGCAAAAAGCCCCTTGGATCTCCAGCTGTTGTGCTTTTAGGCCCACAGGAAATGTTATAGGACAGAGCGAGCAGTTAGTAGATGTCAAATCCGTGGGTTCAGGGAGCACAGACATTGTGAGTTCATTTCAGCTCTTTATTGACCTCGGCTCATAGGTAGGAAGAGAACCCAAACTGACCTGAGAAGAAACCTGGAAAACACCAACATTTGTACAAGTGAGAACAATAGGAGATTCCCGCCAGTGCATCCTATTGGTTAGTTTCACTTTGAACTGATTGGATCCAGCCGTGCACTGGCCAATTGCGACAGCATGTTTATGATCCAGCCTCAGACCTCAAGTTCAGGTCCTTAGCAGGTCTACGTAGGCGACAGTATATATTTTACACAGGTTAATTTTTACGATTCTTAAACATTTTAATTGTTTAGGGATTATATTCATATCTGTTGTAAACTGCCCTTTGGAGGGGCAGCCCGGAAATCTAACAAACAAACAAAGAGAGAGAGAGAGGGAGAGAGAGAGTCTGAACTATCTAACTGTTGTTCTACATTCATTCAGTCCGTTCTGGAGCCAAGCAGGGAAGAAGTGTGCTCAAGGGAGCAGGAAGTCTGCAATTGAGCCAATCATGACAAGGGAGGAGAGTATTTGAAAAAAATCCCAGGAATTTCCTAATCTGAATATGCTAAATATACATATGCTCCAATGCCCCATGTAGGATATCCTTCATACCCATTTGAATCATACATAAAAACAGATCTTGCATATTCCAACAGCTACCCTCCAGGTAGAAACTGGAGATCCCCCAAAATGACAACGGATCTCTAGGTCAGTGGTCTGCAACCTTTTTTAGGCTGCAGACCGGTGGGGGGAGGGCGATCTGGCCACCGCGCATGTGCGTTTGTGGCTGTGCATGGTGCAAACGTGCATGTGCAGCAGGCCCGCACATGGTGCAAACGTGCATGCGTGGCAGTTTCATGCATGTGCATTTGCATCATGTGTGGCTGCAAACACCCATGTGTGGCGATTTCACGCATGCATACATGTGCAGCAGGCCTGCACTTGCACATTTGTGCCATGTGCGGCTGCAAATGCACATGCATGGCCTGCAGCTCATGCGTGAAACTGCCACACATGCACGCTTGCCACAGCGCATGCCGCAAACGTGCGTGCACGGGCCTGCTATGCATGGACGCATGCACCAGCGGCCGCACTTTCCTCCCCCCCTCCCGCAAAAAGAAGCTTGCCAGGCCAGGCCGCAAGTTAATCGCCCGCTTTGGCGGCCAATTTGCTTGTGGCCTGGGAAGTTTCTCATTGCGGGGGGGGGCGGGGAGAGGAAGCCGTGGCCCAGTGCCGGGGTCTTTGCAGCCCAGCGCCGGGCCACGGCCTGGGGGGCGGGGACCATTTCTCTAGCTGACAGAGGTCTGTTCCCCTGGAGAAAATGGCTGCTTTGGAAAGTGGACCTCTATGGCAGCTCCTCCCCTCTCAAGTTCCACCCCCAAATCCAGGCATTTTCCACCCTGGGGTCGGCAACCATTGGAAGCACCGTTTGCAATACGGATGATCTCCAGAGTTCAGAGGTCATTCTCCTTGGAGGGCTGACTCCCTTCTTAGGTTTCTCCCCTCCCCTAACTCTGCCCCCCATATCTCTGGGAGTTTCCCATCCCATAGCTGGCAATCTCATGTCCCTCATATCTAACCAAAGCTGTTTGTTGGTTCAAAATCAAATTCCAAATCCAAAAACACACCATAACCCTACCTGGTGCCTTTAAGGAGGACCAAGGCAAATGACACCAAACAGGATGCAAACTTCTGAGTTCCCCAGAACTCTTCACCAAGCTGGAAGTTAAAAAACGAAAATGGGGAAGAAAAAAATGGTAGAGGGGATATGTTGGGGGCACAATTTTTTGTCCTGTTCTCTCACCTTCCACATCTGCTGCTGGAAATGGCGGAAGTGTGCAATGCAACTGTCAATCAGGTCAGACAACCAATCCCCTTTCTCCAACAGTTTAAAGGTCCCGCGATGCCTGCTAACTTTTTAAAAATCATACTTCTCCGTGCTTTTGAATGCCACCCCTTGTGGGATCATGAGTAGGCTTGTGCATGAAGGGCCCATTTTGGTGCCCATGGAAGTCAACGGTGCCATAGAGTATAAAGGGAATGTCGGCATGCCCACCTTTCTTGGGGCCAGGATGGGTGGGGGTTTGAGGTACATCCTCAAGGGCCATGGCTCAGCAGTGGTACAGCTGCTTTGGATGCAGGAGGTCCCAAGTTCAACGCCCCGGCATCTCCAGTTAAATGGACCTGGCAGAAAGACTTCAACCTGAGATCCTGGAGGGCCACTGCCAGCCTGAGTAGAAAATACTGACCCTGATGGGCCAAGGGCCTGATCCAGTGGCAGAGCATCTGCTTGGCAAGGAGAAGGTCCCAGGTTCAATCCCCAGCATCTCCAGACAAAAGGACAGGCACGAGGTGATGGGAAAGACCTCCGCCTGAGGCTCTGGAGAGCTGCTGCCAGCCTGAGTGGACGATGCTGACCCTGATGGACCAAGGGCCTCATTGAATCTCAGGCAACTCCACGTGTTTATATGAATTGCTCCACCCGCTTCCCATGGCAGGGGTTCATCTGAAATCAACCTCAAATAAAAAAACACAGAATTATTCCAAGGATATAAAGTTTCCCACCCACGTTGATTCTAGGGGAAATGCTCCCCAAAATCACATAGGAATTGACTCCACAATGGTGGAAAAGTATCTTCTTCTCACTCCTAGAGAGATAAGGTGGGAATGATCCCAGGCTGTTGCCTCAACAAGCCTTCAGCTTACTTGTGCGGAAGATTACCCCGCCCTTTCCCAAAGGTTCAAAGCAGGTAACAGCAGTGCAGAAAAACAAATATGTAAAAGGTGGACTCCAACTAGATCTGACATTTAGCCTCTCCAGATCACACAGTTAGAACTCCATGAGGTTTTCTGTTTTACCCAATCTATACCTTAAATCTCTGAGAAGGGGCCTTGAGCTAGGGAAGCTTGTCCCTAGGTGGGACCTGGGGATCCCCTGGTTTTAAAGCTCATCTCCTTGTGACAAGAGATCAGTTCCCCTGGAGAAAATGGGTGGACTCCGTAGCATTATATTCCATTGAGGTCCTTCCATGGCCTATTCTTGATTCCACCCCCAACGTTTCCAGGTATTTCCCAAACCCAGGAGGTATTCTGCAAGGAGCCAAATAAAACAGTTTTAAAAACAACCAGTTTAGACCGCTTTATTATATTACAATTGTTGTTCTGCATTGAATATAATCTGTTGAAAAACTATGTTGCAATGCCCTCTGCATGAAACAATGCATAGCCCTGCCCCCTGTAGTTTTGCCAACTCTGCTTTGTTCTCGAATGCAGTCACTAATCTGCATAACTGAAGATATTCTCTGCATGGCTAATAGCACGCCCAAGACAGGCAGGAGAAAAATGAATAGGTGAAAAGCATCTTTCAGAAACAACGCTTAAAAGACGCTTAAAGCAGCGGTCCCCAACCTTTCTGAGGTCAGGGCTTGCCTCTGGGGGTGAGGGGAGAGCCGACGGCCTGGGTGCCGCACAAACGCACATGCGCAGTTGCCACACATGCGCGTTTTCACCACCAGGAGGCGCGAACACGCACGCTGTTGCCGCTCGTGTGCGTTTTCACCACCAGGGGGCGCAAACGCGCATGCGTGGCAACTGTGTGCATGCACGTTTGCATCGCTGGCGTGCCGGCGGCCGCGCCTGCCTCTTCCCTTCTTTCTCACTGTAGGGGGGGAGGCAGGCATGGCTGCCGGCGGCCCAGTACTGTGGCCTTCGCGCCCCGGTGGTTGATGACCCCCGGCTTAAAGCACCGAAGAGGCAGTTCACCATGCAGAGCAAAAAGTTTTGCAGAGTAAATTAACTCTTCTGGGTAGAGATCAGAAAAACAACGGCGTATTTAGTGAGTTTTCATCAGCTTATCCATCATGCAGAAGAGGCCCAGGTCTGGCAACCCTAACTCTAGCACATTAATTAATTTATTTGAATATATTAGTGGATCTTGATGTTACCTTCTCTGAGCCTATGGGGATGGACAGGCTATAAAAGTATACCACCACTACTACTACCCGTAGTAATAGTAGGAGGAGTAGATGTTATTATTATTATTTTAGAATCATAGGATCATAAAGCTGGAAGGGGCCATACAGGCCATCTAGGACAACCCCCTGCTCAATGCCAAATATCCAGGAGAAGTAGCTGTCCAGTTGCTGCTTGAAAACTGCCAGTGAGTAGTAGCTCACCACCACCTGTTCCATTGCTGAACTACTCTGACCGTGAAATCCCCCCCCCCCCAATATCCAGCTGGTACCGTTCTACCCATAGCTTAAACCCATTAGTCCTCTGCTGCCAACAGGAACCTCTCCTTGCCCTCCATCAAGGAAGAAGCTTTCAGATACTTAAAGAGAGCCATCATATACTAGTTCACTCCAGAAGGTCATAGAAACACAAGGAATGCTAATGGGTCTTAATACATTCTACAAGCCACTTGAAAAGAGAGAAGTTAGTGTGGCCACACTGCACACAGTTCTGGGAATAGGACTGCCCATTCCGGGTTAGGATATTCCTGAAGATTTGGGGGTGGAATGGGAGAATGTTAAATTCTGGAGCAATCTAATAGACCAGGGGTAGTCAAACTGCGGCCCTCCAGATGTCCATGGACTGGCAGGGGCTTCTGGGAATTGTAGTCCATGGACATCTGGAGGGCCGCAGTTTGACTACCCCTGTAATAGACTCAACCCACCAAAGCATCTATTTCTTGCAGGAGAATTTTCTTTTTCTGGATGCTCTTTTTCTTTTTCTGGATGTTGGAGGTAGAGATGGGGGAGGCAGGGGGAAGAATGTGGAATCCTACTTCTTGACATCCTACTTGAATCCTACTTACAACTCCAGACAACTACTGACATAAGTTCCCTCTTGAAGGAACCTTCCCATGTTCATATCAGAGAAAAGTTGGGCATAAAACAAGAGTACATAGGTTAACTTTCTGGAGACTTCCCTGAAAGGGGGGTGCTATTGTTATTGCATGTTTGCATTGTAACGTGATCGTGTTCAACATTTTTTAAAAGCAGGGGAGAAGGGGGCGGGCAGGAGGAGTGGCAGGAAAGTAGGCAGAGTTGATACGTATCGATAATGACACCACCGGAGGTGGGAATGGAGGAGGAAGCAGACTCGAATTCCGCACTGGATAACCACAAATCTTTGGCTTCTGAACATTCTCTAACCACGGGGCAAACAGCAATTGCATTTGGATCTATTCCTTAAGAGCCGGATTTTTGTGTAAAACATTTGTCATTCTGTGGGACTTTAGGAATGCTGAAGCAGTATTTTTCTCAGCTGCGGAAAAGGTGGTCTGACGGGTCTCCGGGGTGCGTTTCCTTCAACTGCTCGTGGTTCCAGATGCCGAATTTTCGCAGCTAATCATGGAGAAATAAACGGTGGTTTGAGCAGGTGCATTAGAGGAGAGGGCAGCATGGGGCTCCCTCAACATGGAACTGGGGATAAGCAGCCTTATGAAAAAAACCCCACAAAAGCATATATGCATCAGGAAGCTGCCATTTTCTGCATCCAACCGCAGGTGACTATCAAGCTCAGGACCATCTGCTCTGACTGGGGGTAGCTCTCCAGGATCTACCTCTTTCACACACCCCTGATGCTTTTAACTGGAGATGCCAGGGATTGAACCAGGGACCTTCTGCATGCAAAACAGAGGCTGGGCCACAGCTCTTCCCACCCATGGTCCATCAAAGTCACCGTTGTCTACTCAGGTTGGCAGCAATCTCCAGGGTCTCAGGCAGAGTTCTTTTCCATCACCTACCGCCTGGTTCCTTCTAACAGGAGATGCCAGGGATTAAACCTGGGACCCTCTGCATGTTGAGCAGATTCTCTGCCATTGAGCCATGGCTCCTCACCTAAGGTTGAAGCTACAGTCCTTCTCCTAAAGCTCCTCCTTCCAGGGCGTCTGTAAGTCGACTGTCCTTTCTTCAATGTTTTGCAAAAAGGCATAGAAAGTTGAAGAAATGAATGACTGGCCATCAACCCCAAGATCTGATAAACGGAGTAAAGCGTTTCAAGATTAAAATCACCTGTCCCCTGAACTTCCCAGGAGGGGGCTTTCTGGAAGGTGTCTCCTTGCTTCCACTAGCCAAGGGATCATGGTCTACGGATCCAGCCTAATTGCTTAACCCACCCAAGAAGCAACTTGGTTTGCTGAGTTCATCGCATTGCTTTGTACCATTTGTGACATCATTTATGAATTAAAAATAAAAAGGCGCCAGCTGGAATGATCAACACCACTCCTGAATCATTTTTTCAAAAGAATAAGTGTGAGGAGAATCAATAAAAACAGCCCAAAATAAATGCTGGAGGACCGGGCCTTCCGCTGCTCCAGATAGAGAGAAATGGTAACTTTCCCACTGGTCTAGAAATAGATTGGCCAATGGGGGCTAGATTCCTCCCTTGGAGGTCCCGCTTTCGATTTTAAAGGATCAAGCAGGGCCTGGGAATATTTCCCCCCACACATCAGAGGCACACATTTTGGGGATGTGCAATCTCCATAAGCCAGAGGGCATCCTAGGATTATATTCACCAGTTGAATGTCAAAAGAAATGAGACTTTAGTCGGATTTTCGCTGGCTACAGAATCTACCTGACTGTGTCTGTGAGAGAGGGATAGATGGATGGAGGGAGGGAGGGAGAGAGGGATGGAGGGAGGGAGGGAGGGAGGGAGGGAGGGATAGATGGAGGGAGGGAGGGAGGGATGGAGGGACGGAGGGAGGGAGGGATGAATGGAGGGAGGGAGGGATAGATGGATGGAGGGATGGAGGGAGGGAGGGAGGGATGGATGGAGGGAGGGAGGGAGGGAGGGATGGAGGGAGGGAGGGATGGAGGGAGGGAGGGAGGGAGGGAGAGAGGGAGGGATGGAGGGAGGGAGGGATGGATGGAGGGAGGGAGGGATGGATGGATGAATGGTGGGAGGGAGGGAGGGAGGGATAGATGGATAGATGGATGGAGGGATGGAGGGATGGATGGATGGATGGATGGATGGATGGATGGATGGATGGACAGATGGATAGATAGATGGATAGATGGATGGATGGATAGATAGAGCTTTTTGTTCTCTCCTTTCTACTGCAACCTGAATATGAACGGAGTCTACGTGAACAAATATAAGTTTAACTTCTTTGCAATATACGACTTGGGAGAGTAATTTACCACAGGCAGTATCATGTTTTTTTTTTTTTTTTTATGACTGAGCAAAACTCTTCTAGACTCACCAGATAGTCCAACCTAAAATATCACAACCCCTGTGCGCATTACAAACCAGTGGGTGAGCTGTTAGGTTCTCCGGAACGCTTCGTCAAAACTCCTTCATTAAAACAGGGAACGGACTGCTGGCGTGTCTCTTTGTGTGGGCGTGGGCTTTGCACGAAGTCGTCTCCGCAGGAGAAATTGCCGCTCACGGAGCTAGGAGCTGAAGGGCACTCGATCTCTGTGACCCAGCGGGCAAGGCTGACGCCCGTCAGGTCTCACCTTCCCCCTTCATCGGGCAATTTCGTGTCTGATCCTTTAGATGCTTGTGTGTGGGAAAGACGGAAGAAGAGCGGTGGGCCCGTTTGCCAACCAAAACACAAGCTGCTGCTGCTTCAGCAGGGGACTGCACCGTGCGTCAGAGCAAAAATTGCTGAGGGGGTGGGGGAGACATTATTTTCAAACCTCATTGTAGTCAATGAGGCTTGAATTTCTATCACAGGCAGAAAACGGGGGTGCTATAATGCAGGGGTGGTCAACCTGTGGTCCTCCAGATGTTCACGGACTACAATTCCCATGAGCCCCTGCCAGCGTTTGCTGGCAGGGGCTCATGGGAATTGTAGTCCATGAACATCCGGAGGGCCAAAGGTTGACTACCCCTGGTATAATGGGCCAGGCGGCTGGTGATTAAAAGGAGGGGAATTCTCTCCCTGAGGAAGCACAGGATTGCTGGGCCGTAACCTATGACTCTTTTTGGATACCTCAGGATGAAAACCTGTGGCAAGCCCTGGAAGGATGGGTGTTCCTTTAAAGTGGATCTGCTCAAACATGCTGCTGGCCTCAGGTGCGACTTCCGCAGAATGACACCTGAACAGTAACAGCATTGTGTGCATAATTCAGCTCCAAGCTGCTATCCCCAAGAATGGAGATAAATGGTCCCACATAAAAGCAGCCGTTAAGAAACAGTTCCTGACAGCCAGTCTGGTTTCTTTTCTTACTTCATTGATACCCTATCCTTACTCCCAAAACACCTTGCGATGTTCTCCTCTCTCCCACAACAACCCTGTGAGGTAGGTCAGGCTATGTGTGTGTGACTGGCCCAACGGTATCCAGGAGGCTTCCACAGCAGAAAGAATTCGAACCCGAGTCTCCCTATAACTACTATGACTCAGACAGAGCACACATAGAAATGGTCCCATGTTCAGTAAAAGTATGGGCAAAACAGTTTCTGCACTCAAGTCAATGGTGGTTCTGACATTTAAGCCTTGCTGTACAAAACTGAGAGAGAGCCTCCACTTCAGCATGCCAGCACAAAGTCCCAATGAGTACCACCACCACCACCACACACACAAAAATCCTCCTTTGAGAGATGTAGCCGCTATAGGGTTGCAAAATGCTGGCCAATGGGATTAAATTAATTCAAAAGAAATTCCGTCTAAACATCAGGAAGCAATTCCTGACAGAGCGGTTCCTCAGTGGAGCAGGCTTCCTTGGGAGGTGGTGGGTTCTCCATCTTTGGAAATGTTTAAATAGAGGCTGGAGAGCCATCTGACGGAGAGGGGGTGGCAGGTTACAGTAGATGAGCGATAGGGATGTGAGTGTCTTGCATAGTGCTGGGGGTTGGACTAGATGACCCAGGATGTCCCTTCCAACTCTGTTGTTCTATGATTCTCTGAAGAGTGCTTGCACTTGAAAGTTCATGCCTTGAATGAATCTTTGTTGGTCTTAAAGGTGCTACTGGATTCTGATTTTATTGTGCTACTTCAGACCAACACGGCTACCCATTCGAACCTATCCTTAGGATACAACAAAAGAACAACACTTCCTCTTCCATGTCATTGTCAACGCCAAAAAAACAAACAAACCAGTGTCTCCTCATAAAAGTCTAAAAACCCCTCCCATAGCTCTCTGAGTCCAAGCAGAAAGTTTTCACCCTTCTTTGTGCACTGCCCCGAACGATGCAAATTGAATTCTCGCCTGCTGTTGGTTCTTATCTCACTCATAGCAAAAGGGGGAAAGATAAAAAAATCTCCATAGGGGCATTTGCGGGTTGCATCCTGCTAGCTGTCTGTGTGTACATAAAGATTAAGCATTTTCCATCGCCAGACCTGCTTCCCACGTGAGGTGGAACAAACACGACAGGGGTGTGTGGGTGGCCACAGGGCTCGGAGCTTGGGGAGGGAGAGCGTGGGAGGGTTTGTGACGGTGCCCCAAAGCGTGTGGGAGCAGAGGTTTGCAACGAGAGCGTAGCCTAAGCATGTGCTAAAAACCCATGGCCTACTCAGGTCCCTTTCGCAATCACCTTGTTTGTCTTTTTTTGCTATGAATCGCTTTCCTGCTAAGATGTTCAAGGGCTGCTGGAGGAATGTATGGGGGCGGCAAATTCAGTGAATGGGTTGCCGTGGGGTGCAATCCCTGCTCCCCAGGGTCCCTCGGGGGTGTCTGAGAAACCAGATCCGACAAAAATACAAAGGGGGAAAGAAAAGAAACTTTATTCCCCAAATCAAATGAAGAACCAGAAGGTTAGAGCAATCCAGATTTAAAGGCCCGGAGATGGTGTATCTCAAGATATAACAAACATGTAATCAAACATAGGGAAATACATGTACTTATTACAAATAAATTAAAAACACTGATAGGCCCAAATACACCAGCAGAATTTTGTTGGACCAGGATAGGGAAAAGAATTGTTTTGTATACCCCACTTTTCACTGCCCAAAGCAGTCTCAAAGCAGCTGGTAATTGCCTTCCCTTCCGGGGGGGTAACCATCGACACAACAGTCTTGTGGGGTAGACCGAGATAGAGTGTTCGTCTGTCTGGAGCAGCGGAAAAGAGCGAGATCGGCATGGTGGGACAAGAGGCAGAGCTGAACGGAGAAACCTCAGGAAAAAAACAATCTATATACAATCTTCACATCATTGGTCAGTTTTGATTTCATTTCTGTGAAAGAACCCTGGCATAATTTTATGGTTGGGGGTCACCAGAACATGAGGAACTGTATTAAAGGGTCGCGGCATTAGGAAGGTTGAGGACTACTGCTCTAGACCTCCGTTTATATAGCATTCAAGTTGTAATATTATCTTTGACATACATAACTTCCCTAATGATCTAACTACAAAAGTGCTATTGGTTTGGATGTACGGATCTGAAGAAGAAGAAGAAGAAGAAGAAGAAGAAGAAGAAGAAGAAGAAGAAGAAGAAGAAGAAGAAGAAGAAGAAGAAGAGTTGGTTCTTATATGCCGCTTTTTTCTAACTGAGGGAGTCTCAAAGCGGCATACAGTTGCCTTCCCTTTCCTATCTCTACAACAGGCACCCTGTGAGGGAGGTGAGGCTGAGAGAGCCCTGATATTACTGAAGGAGAAGAAGAGTTGGTTCTTATATGCTGCTTTTCTCTACCCAAAGGAGTCTCAGAGCAGCTTACAATCGCCTTCCCTTTCCTCTCCCCACAACAGACACCCTGTGAGGGAGGTGAGGCTGAGAGAGCCCGGATATCACTGCTCAGTCAGAACAGTTTTATCAGTGCCGTGGTGAGCCCAAGGTCACCCAGCTGGCTGCATGTGGGGGAGTGCGGAATTGAATCTGGCATGCCAGA
This sequence comes from Paroedura picta, assembly GCF_049243985.1. Taxonomy (NCBI): domain Eukaryota; kingdom Metazoa; phylum Chordata; class Lepidosauria; order Squamata; family Gekkonidae; genus Paroedura; species Paroedura picta. Next base: position 24,286,238 of record NC_135370.1, on the reverse strand, counting down.
TTAGAAGTCCACACTCCTAACCACTACACCAAACTGACTCTCAAGAAGGGAAATGAAACCAGTTTGTAACTGGGGGCTGAGCTATAGAAAATTCAATGGTTTTAAAGTTTTAATATTTTAATCTCTGTATATGTTTTAAGACTGTGACCTGCGCTGAGCATCAGAAGGGCATCGGAAGGATATAAATAAAAATTACTACTACTACTACTACTACTACTACTACTACTACTACTACTACTACTACTACATGTATTGAAAAAATTAATTATTAATTTACAAACCAGATGTGAATGAGAAGATTATTTGAAGAAGGACTTCAATCAATTTTAACATTATTCTTTAGAATATTTTACAGTTTTGCATCTTGTATTTCGCTTTAACGTTTGCCTGCAAACCTGTCCTAAATGGGCCGTTTATTTCTCCTAATATTATTTGGTTCTTTCTGTGTACGATTCCTCTCCCCCTCCCTTTAATCTATTCCATCATTGCATGTAGCCGTGGACTGATGTGTTTTGCACACTCTATCCCAGGGAATATAAAAGACATTAAGGTAAAAAAAATAAATAAACGAATGAAAGCATCCACACCCTTTGCCTCCCCCTGTTTTAAATTGCCTTTGGAGGCCTCCCTGTCGAAATCCCACTGGAGCGAACGGACCGAATTTGGAAAAAGAAATGCAGATTAGGTCCGCTGCGGGGATTCTCTGTACGTTTATCGCAATGTTCCCAGCCTGCTTAAGATGTCTCAAAAGCACGAAAAAAGCCGTTTGTACTTGTTAATTGCCGCTTTGGGCACCCCGCTGAGCCCAGACTTGCCCTTGGAGGCAGCTCTGGGAGCATATGAAGAAACCCCAGGGGAACATCATGTTGCACCCGACTCCTCACCCAGCAGATGCTTTCGATCGAAGCAATATTTTGTGCGTGGCTGGGACGGTGCGCCTAGGGAAGGGAAACGGTGTCTGTTCTTGGCCATCTTCACAGCTGATTTATGCCACCTGGAGGTGTCAAACAGTCACTCTGTAGGACTGGGATGGGCCATGTATGCCGGGGGTGGGCAAACTGTGGCCCTCCAGATGTCCATGGACTACAGTTCCCATGAGCCCCTGCCAGCGAATGGTTAGACCAGGGGGTTAGACCAGGGGTTAGACCAGGGGTAGTCAATTTGGGGTCCTCCAGATGTTCATGGACTACAATTCCCATGAGCCCCTGCCAGTGTTTGCTGGCAGGGGCTCATGGGAACTGTAGTTCATGGACATCTGGAGGGCCACAGTTTGCCCACCCTTGACGTATGCTGTAAAAGCAAATGGCAGGTACCGGAGATATAAGGGAGGCAGGCAAACCCAGTGAATGGTATTATGTTTCATGCGAAATACAAACTTGCTTAAAACATTGATGCTCTTACAATATTTCAGAATCAGAATCACACTGAGCTGGAAGAAATCACAAAGGGCCATCCAGTCCAGATCCTTCTCGGGGAATTAAAAATCACATGCACTTTGACAGGTGCTCATCCATTCTCCCTCTAAAAAACCTCCGATGAAGGAGACTCCCCCACCCTCCAAGGCAGCAGAAAAGGCTTTCTAATATTGAAATGGAACCTCGTTCCTTCAATTTGGACCTGTCGCTCCTCGTCCTAGAGCCACCAAGTTCTAATCTGGGGAGCCGGGTTTGATTCCGTGCTCCCCCACATGTGACCAGCTGGGTGACCTTGGGCTCATCACAGCACTGGTAAAGCTGTTCTGACCGAGGAGGAATATCAGGGCTCCCTCAGCCTCATCCACCTCACAGGGTGTCTGTTGTGGGGAGAGGAAGGGAAGGCAATTGTAAGCTGCTTTGAGACTCCTTCGGGTAGAGAAAAGCGGCATATAAGAACCAACTCTTCTTCTTCTTCTTCTTCTTCTTCTTCTTCTTCTTCTTCTTCTTCTTCTTCTTCTTCTTCTTCTTCTTCTTCTTCTTCTTCTTCTTCTGGCCTAAAAAGTGGCAGTGAACAAGTTGGCCCCCCTCTTCAACATGCCTGCCTTTTACATAGTCAAAAACACCCATCCCTGTTGACCTTCTCTGAACTTGCTCCAACCTGTCAGTATCCTCCTTGAACTGCGGCGCCCAGAACTGGACACACTATTCCAAATGTGGTCTAACCCAGGGGTAGTCAACCTGTGGTCCTCCAGATGTTCACGGACTACAATTCCCATGAGCCCCTGCCAGCAAATGCTGGCAGGGGCTCATGGGAACCGTAGTCCATGAACATCTGGAAGACCCCAGACTGACTACCCCTGGTCTAACCAATGCGGAAGAGAGTGGCGTTAGAACTTACCTTGCTCTGCATTCTCTCCTCCTAGCCATGCAGCTGGATATCGAGTTAACCTTCTTAGCCGCCATATTGCATTGCTGGCTCCTCAGAATATCTCCCTGGTGCCCACCCTTCGACTTCCACTGCCTGTTACGCATTAGGACTGGGACTGTACATAGCGGGGGGAGGAGGGGGAAGAGATGGTTTTTATACCCCGCTTCACTACCTGAAGGAGTCTCAAATGAGTAGCATTGAATTCTGGCTCAGTTCAATGCCTTTACTTGCAAGACAGAGCTCTTCTGACAGGTATTGGGTTGAGGACAGGGCCTGTGAGGTTGTGGCCCCTCCTCGAAATGGTCAGAACAATTGGCCACCCCTAATATCCATACCCCATGACAATGGACAGCTGAGGTCTGGTGAGCAGGGGTGGGGCTTAGTAGTTCTATTGCTATGCAGGAATGTTTTATTATTATAAATTAACTGCTCAAGAAGACTCCTTGATTCCTTGTCCCTGTGGTTAACTTCTTTGAGGTTTCTCTCCCCTTCTTCTTTACATGTTTTAACCCTTGTTTTCCCCCTACCCACAATATAACATTATATTTGTTCCCGACAATTCATTGTTTTAACATTGTTTTACTCTCTGAATATTTTTATGTAGCACTATTCTTGTATTTTTTCATGACACCATATTTATCAGCTTCTCCTATTGTTATAGTTTTCTGCAGACGTATCATTTATATGGGTCAGTTGACCAAATAAACATGCTGCTATGACTACGACTATGATTACTAGTAAGATGACGACAACTACTGCTACTGCTACTGTTTGAAAATGGGGTTTTATTGTGGGCTTTTATTTTTTTATTCTGTAATCTGGCACAAACCAGCTTGCCGGGGAGCAACGGGCACCAAATCCAATAAATGAATAAATGGGTTGGTTTTAATCCTTAAGGCCTTATGCAGTCAGGGTCCTGCGTACCTGAGGGACCGCCTCTCCGAGCATGTCCTCCGAAGAGCATTGCACTCTGCTAATTCCAGCCTGTTGGTGGTCCCTGTCCCCAAAGAAGTGTGCTTGGCCTCAACCAGAACCAGGCCCTTCTTGGCCCAGGCACCCAGTGGAGAAGACGGCCCTACTGAAACTATCAAAGTTCTGAAGGACCTGCAAAAGGATGCTTTTCCACCAGGCATATGTTGAGGTCAAAAATATCACACCAAGATAGGTCTCCCTCCTCTCCTGTCTTCTTCCCTACCAAGGGAAATTAGAACTTGAGAACATCTTGACAATAGGCCCATCAATGAGCCAGCAGAGGAGTTACTTTTACCTGTGTCAACAGCTACTTCCTGGATCTATGTCAGGGGTAGTCAAACTGCAGCCCTCCAGATGTCCATGGACTATAATTCCCATGAGCCCCTGCCAGCGTTTGCTGGCAGGGGCTCATGGGAACTGTAGCTTAGGAACATCTGGAGGACCGCACTTTGACTACCCCTGACTATGTACTGTTTTTAGGACTTATAGTTTGAATTTTTCTATGAGCTTTATGTTGTTAACTGCCCCGAACCTGCTTGCAGGGAGGGACGGTCTAGAAATAAAATAAATTAAATAACCAATTTCAGAAAAATCACCAGCAAATTGACTGGGCGTATGATCCAAATTCAAAAGAAGGAGTTGAAAAACTTAGTAAGTTCAATGGCAAACGAGGCAGGCCCTATAGCTGTGTATTTCCTTTTGTTTGCCACTCTTAAGCTCAAGGGTCTTTTGGCACACAGCTTGATCCGAGCTGTGGCTCATAGCCATTTTGTCTGGAAATCTGAATACAGGCAAAAATTCCAGGAACTACCTGACCAGGATTAACATTTAGAGTTAATTGCTAATTGTCATTCTGTGCGTGTTTTTTCCGAGGTGCTCGGCTGTCTCTGAGCGGGAAAGAGTTTGCCCTTTCTTCATTAAAACTGGGACAGTGGAAGATGCTAGGGTTGTTCATAAAAGCTGGTAATTTATGTGCCATTAATCATGAGGACGAACGAGGAGAAGGCACTTCTCCCTGCAACGTTACCACATAATGCCGCACTTTGCATTTAGAATACAAATTAGTTTCAGCACCATGTTAAAGATCCTTCCAGTCTACTCTCAAATATAGATACTCAGAAATAATCCCATTTGTTCTAGTAAGTATACTGACAGTCAAATACTATCACCTGTTACTGCTCAATGCGGATCCCTTGAATGCTGCGGTGCTCAATGATGCGTTTTGTGGGCTGCCTTTGCTTCTCTTCCAAAGCCTCTCCTCTCCAAAGCAAAGAGACGATCCTCTATCTCCTCCGTCTCATCATAGAATCATAGAGTTGGAAGGGACCTCCGGGGTCATCTAGTCCAACCTCCCACACAATGCAAGAACTCACAAGTACCTGCCCATCCATGTTGAACCCAATTTCATGCACAGTGATCCCCCCACCAAAAAATCTCCAGAACCCGGCCAGGCCTACTTTGCTCCTGTAAGCATTAAATTGCATGTTATATAACAAATGATATATATATTTAAGGTAAAGGTACCGCCTGTGCAAGCACCAGGTCATGTCTGACCCTTGGGGTGACGCCCTCCAGCGTTTTCATGGCAGACTCAATACGGGGTGGTTTGCCAGTGCCTTCCCCAGTCATTACCATTTACCCCCCAGCAAGCTGGGAACCATTTTACCGACCTCGAAAGGATGGAAGGCTGAGTCAACCTTGAGCCGGCTGCTGGCATTGAACTCCCGGCCTCATGGGCAGAACTTTCAGACGGCTGCCTTACCACTGCGCCACAAAAGGCTCTTCGCCACAAGAGGCCCTTTATATATATTTAAAGATCAGCAAAATCAGTCCCAGTGATAGCACCAGGGTAAACTGAAATAGATTTCTTACTGATTCAGTTACTAAAGACTTGTTATTTCATAAGATGAAAGAAGTGCATCCTGTATTGGTAGTAGGGATACCAGCCTCCAGGTGGGACCTGGAGATCCCTTGGGATTATAGTTTATCTCCAGACTATAGAAATCAGTTCCCATGAAAAAAAAAATGGCAGCGGGGGGGGGAGGGGTCCTCATCCTCCCCAAGCTCCATTCCCAAATATCCATGAGTTTGGATCTGGCACCCCTACCGCCGCATCCTGCCAGAGGTCAGGGGGAAGCTGGCAATCCTAACTGGAAGATATATGTGGGGGTAAATTACACCCCTGTCTATAGAGATACATATTGAGAGGCACAAGCCGTGAAAACAGAATGGAGGTGAAGGGCATGTTTTGCAGGGACGCCTCAGCTGGAAAGAGGGAGGCAACTGTTCCTGCTTCTTTTGCATAATTACGATGACCTCTATAGGTACAAAGGGCCTGCCCCCATGGCTGTGCTTGCAATATCTAACAGCATTTTGACTGCTGAATGAGCCAAAGAGTTGCAATGCCAGATGAAGCAAGAGGGACTCCCCTTCTTTGGTGACCGGTAGGCAAAATTAGACTTATGGCCACATCTTCCTTCCCGATGGACAGAGAAGAGGTAACGTGTGGGAAAGGGGCCGTTTTGCTTTCCGTGGCCCAGGGGTAAATAAAACCAACGAGAAAATAAACATCCCATTGGTGATGTGTTCGCCATTCAGTCGAGTCGGCCTACGGCACAACTGCTGCCACAATTTCCGATCTCACACCGCTTCTTTTAGTTGTGTAATGCAAGGGTAGTCAAACTGCGGCCCTCCAGATGTCCATGGACTACAATTCCCAGGAGCCCTTGCCAGCATTCGCCAGCGAATGCTGGCAAGGGCTCCTGGGAATTGTAGTCCATGGACATCTGGAGGGCTGCAGTTTGACTACCCCTGGTGTAATGTTCTGGCCAGAGTCCATTTGGATCGTATCTACCCACCATGTGCTTTGTCGGCCGACTTTCCTTTTCCCGCATACCATTAAGCTGCTGTTAAGACAACAGAATTTTGTTAACCTCCTGGTTGTTGCCAACTCTCACACAAAGGTTGAAGGGGTCGCGCTTATGGTTTGCCACTCCAGCCCCACACACTAGGGGAAGCACATGGGGGGGCAAAGACCTGCAAAGTGGTGTTATACGTACATAAGGTCACCGGGTTTGCTTGTTGTTGTTCAGTGTTCTTGGGCTTAGTAAACTATTGGTTGTTTGGAGCTGAAGTGCCTTTGCCATTTTGTCCAGATGATCTAATCTCTTTAGTCTAGAGATGAGCTGTAATTCCAGGGGATCCCCAGGTCCCACCGGGAGGCTGCCATCCCTGTATCCTAACCCTGCCTCTGTTTTATCTTCCTGGCCACAACCATGGGATATAGGTTAGGCTGACAGACCTAGGCTGATTCTGCACTTACTTTGTTTATTCCGTTGTGGATCCTGCTGAATTCAGATCAATTTGAACTCAGGTCTTTCTCTATCCCCCCCTCCATTGAAACAGAAAAGTGTTCTGCACATGAATGGGGAAGCTCAGAAGGGGGGGGGGCAAGTGCAGCAGGAGCCTCTTTCTTTTCTTGAATGGGGGGAGGATTGGGGACAGCAGAGGAGGGGGGAATAAATCTAAGAGGATAATCTTTGCTGAGAGAAGTTAGGGTTTCTGGAGCTTCTGCTGCTAGAAGTTAGGGCTTCCCCTTTAAGGCAAGCTTGCAACCTGGGAACGAGAAAGCCTGAATTGACACCCTGGTCAAAGGGCTTTTCTACAGTGTTGGAGGCTCAGCAGCAAGTTATTTCAGGGAAAGCAGACAGCAGGCTCATGCCAGTTTTTCAAATATCAAGGGTTATATCCACTCAAGGCTATTGTGGGTGAAAGGCAGGGTCACTCCAGATCAATCATGCTTGTTGCAGAGGGAAAATTTAAATTGCCCCAAATCAAAAAGGAAATCGCATTCAGGGGAGATGGCAGTGATTGAATCGACCTGGGATTGGAATAAAAGCTCCAGGCAGATTCACTCCTAACATCACCCAATGAATTTTGTGGCAGAATAGCAGAACAGGGTATTTTCATCTAGGCAGACACACTCACTTCTTTGATTCAAGAAAAGATAATAACTTCAATCATTGCTTACTGGAAACCCTTATTTACTTTTTTGCATGAATGGGGAGGTGGGGATGATTTGTGGTTTTGAGGACAGTGAAAATATTTTCTCCCCCCCCTCTAGATTGGATTTCATGACAATAGAGACTAAAAAAGGATTTTCTGTAATGACTTTGCAATAATTGTAGAATGTAAGTTTATTTTATTTTTTTTAATTTATTATTATATTTATATACCACCTTCTTTTTTTTGGCTCAGGGCGGTTTACGTTATAACTCTCACACAAGGTACAATACAATGAACATTCCATATAGAACTTATTTAACAGCTAAACTTGCATCAAACAGTGTAAGATAATAACTACTTAATAACAACAAACAACAAAGAGTGTAACATGGCATCAGTATCCAATAACAAACGATAGTTTGGTCAGTCTGCACTGTGGTCCTGTTTTCTATTAGTGCAGATCTGGTTGGTAGCAGTGGCTTGTTCACTTGTCTTGGCCAAATGCCTGGTGGAAGAGTTCCTTTCTGCAGGCCCTGCGGAATTGATTTAGCTCCAGCAGGGCCCTGATGTCCTCTGGGAGCTCATCCCCCCCCCTTTTTTTGGATTTGTATTTTTTTTGGACTTCATTTATATCTGCGTGGATTCTTGAGAAGCTGCACATGGGAAATTGCAGCCCCAAAAAATCATTTTGTATAAACAGAAGGCTTTAAAACAAGGATGCATGCATGCCTGGATGATCGGGAGAAAGCTACTTGATCACCCCCCCCCTTTCCCCTTCCATTCCCCAGCTCCAAAAAACACAAACAGGACTGTGTTTTGCCTGCCTGAATTCAAAAAAGACCGTGGACACTTTAAAGATTTTATTCTATCTTTGACAATGTGGCTTTGCGGTCAACGCGGACCACACCATTAAAAAAGAAAATACTCGGAGCAGGAAATGGAGAGGGGAGGGCTGGTGCAGGGATGGGACAATGCTACAGAGACTATTGTGCCTTTCCCCCTCCATATGGGCTTGCCCCTGGTTGCTTGCTGGTTGCTCACCGATGGGATGCAAGATAAAAGTGGAAAATCCACGTTTTATTTCCCTCATCCTGAGGCAAATCTGGGCAAAAAGCCAGCCCCTGGATAGCCTTGGGATGCAGGCAACGGCATGTGGAGGGGGCTCTAAAACCCGCCAGCAACCAGAGGCTAGCCAGGGGCAAATTCCTAATGCAGAAATGGTGCTGTTTATCATTTACTGTTAAAGGCAGAGGAACTCTGCCAGTCTCCTAAGTACGAAGTGCAAACTTTACGACACCCCTCCCCAAGAAGTTTTCATGTGAATGTTTGTAGACTCTTACCTGCTGTATTCATATTAAAAACTGAGGGAAAGGGATCTTTAACAACTGAAGTGTATTACTCATACGTTTTATGATTGAAGGGAGGTTTATATGTTCTCTAAAAACAGAACAAGGAGCGGAAAAGAGATGTTATACCTGCACACAGGTAGTTACAAAAAAAATAACGTACAGCTTTTTAAATGATCCCACAAGAACACTGTGGAGAGATTCTGGGTTTGAAGACATCCCTGACAGGACCAGGAACCTGTCAGATTTTTGTCATAACACGTTGCATTAATCAAGCAAGAAGCAAGGCGGGGGATTCAGTTTTAAAAGAATTTGGTTCGCGGAGGTGTGTAGGCTGATGTGTGTCAGAGGAATTAATATGAATTAAAATACTCTATATCCCGAAACAATGTGCTTAAAGATAGCCCCCCCCTTCCCTGAGTGGGGGGAAGAATTGGGGGGAGCACAAATGCCGGCTTTCATTTCCTTTGGATGAGACGTAGCTGAAAAACGGGGGGGGGGGAGTGTTAGACCGTTTCCGTTTCTGCATGGAGGTATTAAACGTGTGTGGCCTCCCCGCTTGCAAATGCAGGATGGTAAACCTCAAGTCTGCAGCCCTCCTCATGCTCCATCCCCAAATCTCCAGGAGCTTCTCAACCTGGATCCCGCAACCCTATGCACTACCCCCTGCTGGCAGCCAGGAAGCACCAGCCGGGATGCTTCTAGAATGTTTGGTGTAGTGGTTAGGAGTGCGGACTTCTAATCTGGCATGCCAGGTTCGATTCTGCACTCCGCCACCTGCAGCCAGCTGGGTGACCTTGGGCTCGCCTCGGCACTGATAAAACTGTTCAGACTGGGCGGTGATATCAGGGCCCTCTCAGCCTCACCCACCTCACAGGGTGTCTGTTGTGGGGAGAGGAATGGGAAGGCGACTGTAAGCCACTTTGAGCCTCCTTCGGGTAGGGAAAAGCGACATATAAGAACCAACTCTTCTTCTTCTTCTACATGCTGAGTCAGTCTTCTTCTTGGGAGCCAGTGTGGTGTTGTGGATAAGAGCAGAGGCCTCTAATCTGGAGAACCAGGTTTGATTCCTCACTCCTCTTCCACATGGAGCCTGCTGGGTGACCGTGGGACAGCACAGTTCTCTCAGAGCTCTCCCAGCCCCACCTACCTCACAGGGTGTCTCCTGTGGGGAGAGGAGGGAAAGGCGATTGTCAGCCATTTTGAGACTCCTTCGGGCAGTGAAATGCGGGGTATGAAAACCAACATTTCTTCTTCTTCAAATATTAACCCGGGCTGACCCTGATGAGATTGGGTTAATATGGGTTACCCAGGTCAGGCATTTCTGTATTAGCTTCCAAAGATTAATTCCTAAAGAACTCGATATAAGTAGGTTGGATGCCAACCTCCATGTCGGGTCTCCCCCCAAATTACAGCTGGTTTCCCAACTCCAGTTCCTCTGGAGAAAACGGCTGCTTTGAAGGCTGGACCCTGTGGCATCACACCACATTAAGGCCCCCGTCCTCCCCAGGCTCCATTCCCAAATTCTCCAGGAGTTTCCCAATTTGGATCTGGCAGCCCTGCCCCCATCCCCTGCCAGTGGCCAAGGCGGGACCTGCCAACCCTACAGTATGAGCCTTGGGCAAATAGCCAAGCTTCCAGAGATGTTGTTTTCTTTTCTTTGAACGTTTTTATTTACAATCCAGATACAATATTTATTCATTCCCTGAAAAGGATTGTGCTTCCATGGCAGAAGGCCCTGCCTTCTTTGCTCTCCTTTCCCATAAGCGAAAAGCCACTCTGATTTATTGCAGCATAGATAATTACTTAATAATAGACGCCGAAGCAGATCCAAACAACAGCTGCAATTGTGTTAACCTGGACTTGACCTGACACCACTTATGACTGTTGTCAACGTTCACTTAGCTTTATTGGTACTTTTGAGGTTTGTATTGAAACGTCATGCTGTATCACTCGGGATTTCCGCACCCTTTAAAAAATTGTACATCTTAACCGGCATACATTGAAATTTTCTGTTTGATTACGTATTCCAGGTAAAAATGCCAGTGTTCTCTAAATTCTTCAACTGGCCTTTGATTAACCAAACTAGCAGGACTTGCCACCTCACACATTTCTCCTCTCTTCTCCATCCATTCAGACGTATCTGGTATATCCTGCTTTTTCCAGCCTTGTGCCTTGATAGCGCAAGACTCAACCTTTGTTGCTTCCGATCAACATGGTGACCCACCTGAAGAGGTGTGAACACTCAAGAAAGCTTATGGCCAGAATTAACCTTTGTTGGCCTCCAAGGTGTCGCTGGACTCCAACTTTGTTCTGTTGCTTCCGACCAACATGGCGACCCACTTGCATCTCCCGTTGGTAAACACGATCCTCAAGTACAGAACATGGGAACAGGAATGGGAAGTACAGGAATGGGAAGGCTACTGTAAGCTGCTTTGAGCCTCCTTCGGGTAGGGAAAAGCGGCATATAAGAACCAACTCTTCTTCTTCTTCTTCTTCTTCTTCTTCTTCTTCTTCTTCTTCTTCTTCTTCTTCTTCTTCTTCTTCTTCTTCTTCTTCTTCTCACTTGTCCCCGCCGAGGTTTATTCGTGTATCTTGACTGGATTTAATAACCCCAGGAAGAGTCCCCCCACCACCTGCGCTGTGCTCAGCAAGGTCTCACGTTGGCTTTCTCCTGGGTGGCCCCCTCCATCAGCGTGTGCAAAAAGGAGTCAAAGTACGTGCCCTCCTTCTACTCATCCCGTGGGTGGGTGATGTGGCATTTCAGTTGAGCAGCTGAACTCAGAACGTATGGAGGGCAAACTTTTATGGGCAGAAAAATGAGTCACGGCCGGGTTTGAAATGTGTAAATATGAGACACGTCCTAATGCTACTTGTGGTTACTGAGTTTGTGGGATTGGTTGAGAAGTGGAGTCTGTGTTTGCATTTTAGACTTCTGAAATTAGTTTTGGGGGGAGATTGAGATCCCACGGACTTGGTACCTGTTAGAGTTGACAACTCCTGCTTGGGAAATTCCTGGAGATTTGGAGGCAGAGTTTAGGGCAGAGTCTGCACTTACTTTCTTTATTCCATTGTCAATCCTGTTGAATTCAGATCACTTTGAACTCGGGTCTTCCTCTCCCCCCTCCTCCCCATTGAAACAGGAAAGTCTTCTGCACGTGGTTAGGGAGGCTCAGAAGGTGTGTGTGGAGGGGCTCGTTCTTTCTTTTCTTGAAGCCTCTTTCTTTCTTTTCTTGAAGGGGGGGGGGAGAAGCCAAGCAGGGAGTCTCTTTCTTTTCTTGAAAGGGGGGGGGGGAGGGGGAGAGGATAAAAAAAGGCAGAGGAGGGAGGAAAAATCCAGGACTGACAGAAGTTGAGAGAAGTTAGGGGCTTCTCCTTTAAGGCAAGTGTGTCACATGACCAGGTGTAGCCTATCAGAGGTTCTCTACCACGGAGCTTTCTTTCCCAAATGGATATTGAGGATTAAAAGCACTCTGAGATATCGCACGATAAAGGTAGGGTCACTCCGGATCAATCCTTCTTGCTGCAGAAGGAAAATTTAAATCGCCCCAAATCCAAACGGAAATCGCATTCTGTGTAGAGGGCAGGGACTGAATCGATCTGGGGCTGGAATAAGAGCTCCGTGCAGTTTACACCTAGGAGGGAAGGAACTCAGCCAAAGACAATGCAGTAGAGCAGCCTTTCTCAGCTTTTTTGCCATTGAGAAACCCCTAAAACATTCCTCAGGCTTCGAGAACCCCCAGAAGTGGTGTGACTGTGCAAAATCTGGTTGGGGAGCATAGTTGGGGAGATCCCCAGGCCCCACCTGGAAGTTGGCCACCCCCACTCTGCCCCAATGGCATTTGCAGTTGGCTTGGGAAAGCAGGCCTCTTCCTTGTCTTTTGCTGGAGAAGAAAGGGGAGGCTTCATTTGGATTCCAAGGGCCTCCCTTCCCCCAGGGCCATTATCTCTAATTCTCTAAATCGCTCCAAGACTGGAGCCATTCTGAAATCCCCGAAGGCAGGAGAAATTAAAACTGCCTCGGGTTTTTAAAGAGATAATAGGCTGGGAAGTATTTTTGAGAAAGCGAATGTAATTCAATTAGCGGCACTTTGGAGGGATTGAAAGGGTGGGGGGGAATGCACATTTCTGATTGGCTGGGAGGCATAATCCGGTTCAGAATCTGAACAGTAGAACATGCAGGTGTTAAGCTAATACACCTGTTCCCTGGCTTATATACGGGGATGGATCCCATCAGCTTTTCTGCTGGTGCACAAGGAAACATTTCAACCACGAAAACGTTGATGCCAGGGGTGGCCAAACTGTAGTTCTCCAGATGACTGTGGACTTCAATTCCCATGAGCCCCTTCCAGCATGGCTTCATGGGAATTGTAGTCCGTGGGCAATTTGGACACCCCCTGGTTTATGCTGAGGATTGAGAATGATGTGAAAGGCAAGTAAGAAAGGGAACCAAAAAGCTGAATGGATTTGGAACTTTTGAGTGGGTACACCCCATCAACCATACCACACCCCCGTGATAGATAAATACGCCAAAGGGAAATATGGGCAACTTCAACCACGAATATCGTCAAAGAGTTGAGTATCTGAGGGTGAAATGGACGAGAAGAGAAATATGTAAGCTGCATCGGACACTCAACTGTGGGTATAAATGAAATAAAATGAATGAATGAACAAATAAATACCATCCAGTCTGCTACTATTTTGCAGCACCACCCTAAGAAGAAAAACAAAATTTTGTGACTAGGGACCAATGAAAGTTAATTCTAGGGCTCATTCTGCACAAAGGAAATATAGTGAGATCCTTACCTTTTACATATTTTTGCCGCTTTGTACAACATTGTCCTCATCCAGCGACCCAGCAGCAAACCAGCAGCTACAACTTACATTTTAAAGCGCTAGTGGGGGAATCACATAAACTGGATTCCCCCAACTATTTAGCGCAAGTGGGAGGAGAGCAACCAGCAAGCCACATGTCAAGGGAATGTGTGGAGCAGAAGTAGCGCTAGCTCTGGCTCCAGAGCCCGCCCCCCTCTCCCTTCTCCTGGGAACGGGGCTTCTTTCTTTCTTTCTTTCTTTCTTTCTTTCTTTCTTTCTTTCTTTCTTTCTTTCTTTCTTTCTTTCTTTCTTTCTTTCTTTCTTTCTTGATTAAAAATGCCTGGAGCAATGAATAGGTGTACAATCGCCCAGGCAGAGCAAGAAAAAACCTTTCCCCCACATTTGCACACAAAACATGCCTCTTCCCCCCCCCCCCAAAAAAAAACAGATCATTTTAAAAAAGCTTCAAGGCTCGTTATTCCACGAGGGGTTGGCCGTAAAAACAGCCCTAAACGTCTATGAATAGACACATACGTGTTTAGACACATGGATACATGGATAGATACATGAATAGGCACATACGTGTTTAAATGGAGAACTTCTATTTTTTTAAAAATTGGCTCGCATCGCGGTCCCTTTAAATGAGAGAGACAGGTGATTGGCTGAGGAGTGTGGATAGCGTGGTCCCCTCTTCCGCTATTTCAAGCAGGCGTGTAGAGTGGCAAAACGTGTGAGATAGCGGCAGAGGAGCCAGGAGGTGAGGAATTCCCGGAGGCACAGGTTTTTTTAGCGTTACACCATTGTGCTGGCATGACACTAATTTTTTTAATGTGCGGAATTACCCTAGGTATAAGCTTTTGTGTGCATGCAGCTGATATCTGAAGAAGTGTGCATGCACAAGAAAACTGATGCCCAGAATTAGACTTGGTTGGTCTTCAATGTGTCCCTGGACTCGAAAATTTGTTCTATTGCTTCAGAGCAACACAGTGACCCACCTGAAGAAATTCTGACAAGACTCACGCTTCTCTTAACCAGTGTGGTTCTAACTCTGCTCTAGCGGGCAGCCTAAATGATTTAAATTCAATTAATTATTTTGCCTCTGTGATTCACTACAGGGTGGTGGTGGTTTAAAACCTGATATAAATACAGTTCCGCTGGCCCTGATCCAGGGGCAATAATGGGAAATTGGGTATCCCTAACAGATGGCCCAGCGGCCGGCCAGCGTGCGGCTGCCGGGGACTCCCGTCCGTTCTTCCCACGGACCTTCAAAAATGGCCGCCGCCGCTGCCAGCCAGCCGCCAACGACGAAAGCCATCCGCCAGCCAGCCGCTGCCGCCGCAAGCCAGCCCTCGCCGCCGCCAGCCAGCCCTCGATGCTGCCGAAAATGGCCGCCGCCGCCAACCAGCCGCTGCCCCCGCCAGCCAGCCGCAGCCGCAGCCAGCCAGCCAGCCACCGACGACGACAATGGCCGAAAATGGCCGGAAATATCCCTCGCCGCTGCCGTCAGCCAGCCGCTGGCGCCGAAAATGGCCGCCGCCGAACATCGCCGACCTCCGCAAATGGCCGCCGCCGCCTCCAGCTAGCCGCCGCCGCCGCCTCCACCCAGCCCAGGATGCCCCGCCGCCGCTGCTGCCGCCCGCCAGCCCTCAACGACGCCTCCGGTAAGGTTCGCTCCTTTACTTCTTGCTGCCCTTTCTGCTTGCTACCCTTCCCTTCCCATTCTAGCGCCCATTGTATTGGAATTACAATGGGCTCTTTTCCTAGTAGAATCATAGAATCAGAGGGCTCCAGCCCTTTTGAATCAAAACGTAACTGGTTTATGACTCATCAGGCTCAGACGTTCAGGGACATTCTGACTCCCAGGCCTGGAATTAAATAAATAAATAATCTGGCACATTGTGTGGGTGTATGGGGGGGGGGTTATACTTCCCTCCACTGATTCACGGCAACGAATTCATTTGGCAACCTTTTTGCCGAGCACACAATGATCTCTTCCCCCCTCTCTGGTTCTAGGAACTGTGATGTCAGTAAAGTAGCGCATACGGTGGCAGTTCTGCTCCACTGAAATTAGACCAGAACGCATCGATTAATTCATCCCGAAAATCCTTTCTAGGCTGATTCATAAAACATAATTATATTTGGAACAGAGGAAGGAAGGAAACCTCTTGCCCTGCCTAATCCTCCCCACCGTTGCCCTGATATTAATGATGCTAGTGCAGCAATTCTAGTAATTACCTTGAAGGCCATACACAGTCTTGGTCCAGCATACCTGAGAGACTGTCTCCTTGTCTATCCTCCCCAAAGAGTACTTGGCCAACGCTAACTAGCTAGTGATCCCTGGCCCCAAAGAAGCAATGTTTGGCCCTGACCAGGGCTGGGTCGTTCTCTGTCCTGGCCCCCACTTGGTGGAACGAGCTCCCAGAGGAGATCCAGGCCCTGGGTGAGCTATCCCAATTCTGCAAAATAGAGCTCTTCTGCCAGGGATTTGGTCACATCTATTGGGTCCCCCTCTTCCCCAATCCAGACAAGCACCCTCTATGGCAGGGGTAGTCAACCTGTGGTCCTTCAGATGTCCATGCACTACAATTCCCATGAGCCCCTGCCAGCATTTGCTGACAGGGGCTCATGGGAATTGTAGTCCATGGACATCTGGAGGACCACAGGTAGACTACCCCTGCTCTATGGGATTGCAGACAAAATGTCACCTGAACACATTCTGTCTTATTAAGACTGTTGATGACGTTTTGTTGATATTGTTACCTGTGCATGATGTTATAATTGTTGATGTAAAGATTGCTGACAGTGTTACCAAACTTATTCTGTACACTATTACCCACCTAACGTTTGCTACAAACTACCCTGAACTGCAATTGAGAGCCAGTTTGGTGTAGTGGTTAGGAGCGTGGACTTCTAATCTGGCATGTCATGTTCGATTCTGCACTCACCCACATGCAGCCAGTTGGGTGACCTTGGGCTCGCCATGGCACTGATAAAACTGTTCTGACCGAGCAGGAATCTCAGGGTTCTCTCAGCCTCACCTCCCTCACAGGGTGTCTGTTGTGGGGAGAGGAATGGGAAGGCGACTGTAAGCCGCTTTGAGCCTCCTTCGGGTAGGGAAAAGCGGCATATAAGAACAAACTCTTCTTCTTCTTCTTCAAGGGAGGGTGGTATACAAATACAAACTAACAAACATCACACACCTAATCCAAGAACATCTGCTATTGTCACTCAGCATCTGAAATCACCCCAATTTCCAAGATAAACGGACCTAGGACTCCCCTTCCAGCCATATCTGAAGAAGTGAGCAGAGACTCACGAAAGCTCCTCCCCTGCCACAAATTTTGTTAGTCTTTAAGGTGTTCCTTGGCCCTGGCCCTTTTCTACTGCGACAGACAGATCTATCTCCATGTGGCTCAGTGGTAGAGCATCTGTTGTGCATGCAGGAGGTCCCAGGTTCAATCCCCAGCATCTCCAGTTAAAAGGATCAGGTCATTAGGAGATAAGGCCACCGCCTGAGACCCTGGCGCCCCAGCTAGAGTTATATCCTGATAAGCTCCCTTTCGTCCCCAAGTCCAACTCCCAAAGCTCCAGCAATTTCTGAACCCAGAGTTGGCAACCCCAGCCAGACAGCCTGGCAACACAGAACCATGCCCTAGTCACTCCCCTTTTCAGTCAGTTTTGAGGCCAGTAGCATCTTAAGAGACGAAAAAGATTTTCGGTGCATAAGTGTCCGAGTGTCAAAGCTCCGTTTGTCGGGTTTGGGCTCTTGAAAGCTTATCTCCCCCCACACACAATTCTTGTGGGTCTCTAAACTGCTACTGAACTCGAATACAGCGCTTCTACTGCAAACCAGCATGGCTGCCCTCTGAAACGATCGTTTTTAGTTTAAGAATTCAACTTGTCCTTATTAGTAGGGGGGAATTAGAGGGTAAAACCGTCTCTACCTGAGTGACAACATGACTTTTTTGCAGAATTAGTTCCTCTTCTCCCCCCCCCCCCATTGGAAATGAAACAAGGAAAACTTTTGCCGAGGTGACTTTTATTTCGTAAGCAATGAGGCAAACGAGAATACAAACGCAGACAAACTTAAAAGATCACAACAAAACAAACTGCTGCAGCTGAAAAGTGGCCTTCCTACAAACAGAAAAAGTGGGGAAATTACTGCCAACAATTTTTCTCTTGACTCTCTGAATTCTAGGAAACTCTTTCAAATCCTGCAGCAGAAATCTATTGGCTGCAAATTAGGAGCCTACCAAGACGTGAGTGATACCACCTGAGAGCCAGCTTGGTGTAGTGGTTAGGAGTGCGGACTTCTAATCTGGCATGCCAGGTTTGATTCTGCACTCCCCACATGCAACCAGCTGGGTGACCTTGGGCTCCCCACAGCACTGATAAAACTGTTCTGACCGAGCAGTGATATCAGGGCTCTCTCAGCCTCACCCACCCCACAGGGCGTCTGTTGTGGGGAGAGGGAAGGGAAGGCGACTGTAAGCCGCTTTGAGCCTCCTTCGGGTAGGGAAAAGCGGTATATAAGAACCAACTCTTCTTCTTCTTTTGCAAACGTAATGTTTGGGAAGGATCCAGCCACAAATCCAGGCACACCTTGTATCCACGGCACTCCCGACACACGCAGTATTTTGTCTGAATAGCTGGGAAGTGCGTATTTTCTGGTTTCACAACATGCAATCCTGTACCCTGAAAAATGTAGTGTTCTGTTCATGTGTACCAAAACCTTGAAACGGGCACATTTCCCTATTCAGACAAAATGGACACGACCCACGTGGTTGGATTCCCCCCCAAACGTAACATCTGAAAAAGCTTTATTGTGTCCTCCATGCAACTGAGCAGGTCAAGAGAGAAGAGGAGACATCCGTGTGCATCTCCACAGCACAATTGCTCTTTGTGTGTCAAGATAAATACACTGGGCTAGGAGACTGTTCAAGCACAGTAAATAATGCACTTTCAATCCACTTCGCAGTTGCATTTTACTGTGCGAAATAGCAAAACCCACTTGCAAACGGTCGCTGAACTGGATTGAAAGTGTGTCATTCAGCATGTGTGAAAGCCCTACTGGTTAGAACAGGGGTAGTCAACCTGTGGTCCTCCAGATGTCCATGGACTACAATTCCCATGAGCCCCTGCCAGCAGTTGGTGGCAGGGGCTCATGGGAATTGTAGTCCATGGACATCTGGAGGACCACAGGTTGACTACCCCTGGGTTAGAACCCTTATTCCTGACAGAAAAATCTTCCTCTTGTGAAGAGACCAGACTGAGGGGATCCTTCCAACAGGCCCCTTGGTGCTTTCTGAGGCAGTACAGCTGAGTGAAGAACTATTTGCCTCTTGCATTTCTGTCCGTTGGCATCAGTTCTTACTTCTACAACAGTGTATGTCTACAATAAGTGAGGAAGGACCATTAGCAGCTTCCACTTACCAGGGCAACAAAAAATATATATATAAACCAACCAAAAAGAGCTTTCAAAAAGAAGCGCATCTATTGGGCCTGAAATGGTTCACTGGACAATTTTTAAAAAATCAAGTACTGTGGTACTTCCCACAGAGATGACTTCAGGTCATTTACAACAGAAAATAAAAAAATAGATTTAATTTACAACTACATTACATTGGCCTTTTATAGAAAACAAAACGTTACGTCCTATGGCTAGTGAAAAGCACTTACTTTATAAATTATTGTCACGTTCTGTGAAATAACTCAGATATTGAACAGCCTGAGGGGACAGGGAAACGCACTCTTCGCTCCCGAAACAATAAAAGGAGCCATTTTTGAGCTCCTTGTCGGCCATTTTGTTTTGATCCAGCACGGCTTTCGATTCCGTTCCTTAAAACACATTCCTTTCCCCAGCGAAATAGTACAACGCAGTTCAGGAAAAAAGGTTCTCCGAAGACCAAAAAAAGAAAACATTTATAGTATTAAAAATAAAAACGTTTACTTGATGTCTGTACTATAAAGCTTTGTTCCTAAGATCAAGTGATAACAGTTATTAAATACGTTTTACAGCGATCCCAGACGGAGGTGTGAAATTTTTCACCTCACGCTGAGTTGACACGTTTCAATGGGGCACATGGGATGAGTTCAGTCATCACGACCACATGAAGCAAAACAACCTCCAGATAGAAAGAAAAATGGCCGATGATAGAAGATTCCCAAGGAGGGGGGAAGGAGGCCTTTCCATGGCCCTCTCTGAAAGTACGGTCAGCAAATTCCAGTTTGATAAACTTAAGGCATAGAAACCGCTTCTAATGGCAGTGGCGCAACCACGCACATGAAAAGATGTCGGTGTAAGAATGTGTAGATGAAATACTGAAGAGGTAAAGACCAGGTTGTCTGCTACGCATCGGTCGTCGAACGGTATAGAATGGCATCTGGAAGAATGACTCGTTTAAAAAAACAAACAAAACCACAACAACCCAAACCCTCGTCTGCAAAATAAATAGCACAGTTGTTCATACAAAAGGAAAATGTGTTCAGTATGCAGTCATGAATTAAAGTGGATTGAGAAACTGCAGCTAGTTACTCACTGACCACCACACATTTTCGTTTGGTCGTTTCCAAAATCGCTTTCCTCTTTTCGTTTCAGAGACTGTACATGCCTTAACGATGACACACAAACTCTGCATTGTTCTCCTAGCCTCTTATTCTTTTGATTGTTAGATGTAATAGCATCTAGGGCAGGGGTAGTCAAACTGCGGCCCTCCAGAGGTCCATGGACTACAATTCCCAGGAGCCCCCTGCCAGCGAATGCTGGCAGGGGGCTCCTGGGAATTGTAGTCCATGGACCTCTGGAGGGCCGCAGTTTGACTACCCCTGATCTAGGGGAAGGCTCCGAAATGTTTCTAGCCATAATGTCTAGCAAAGAGAGTTCCTTATAAAAGAGGGGGCTTATTCTTCTCTTGTTCGGAATTCAGTGTGCAATCTTGCTCCCCTCCCCCCACCGCAAGTCCCTAAATAGCTGATAGAAATACCATGTAAATAAATACGTTACGGAGACTCTCATGAAGCCTCGCAAAAAGTTACACCGTTAAGCAACCGGAGTGCCTATTCTAGTACACTCGGCTTTTTGCAAATGCTCCGTTTTATGTAACCGCTTATTTTTTCGCACTCCTAAAAAACAAAGATTGCAAACCCACTGTTGAAGTGTGTTATAAAGGCGTCCAACGCTTTCTGTTTGCTCTCTTCCCCACATCCCTTAACTAAGGACTTTTTTTTTTTTTTTGGTAAAAAGAATCAGACTCACGGCTATCCTATGCGTCATAACGTTAAAGCAGACACTAAAAGTTCAAGTAAACATAATGGCAGCTACGTCTACTGGACACATCCTGACATTTAGATTACTTTTTTTTTTAAACTCTGATGATAAGTTATACAAATACATAATACATTCTTAAATAATGAGAGCCCACAGTATTAGTTCGGGACCCCTTCCCAAAGTTCAAAGTCACTTTTTCGGAATGTTTGCACCCGCTTCTCCCTGCGGGCTTCCGTTGGCAAACGGGGTTTGTCTCGTCCGTTCCCCGGTTCTGGCTGGGACATCCCAGTTCGTCGGCTTTGGCTATGAAATCTCTTATTTCAGTGAGGCAACAATGGTTATTAAGGCTTGCTCGACTTCTCCTGTGGAGCTTTATTCTTAAATAAAATACCCCTCCTTTTGCCTCCCAAAGTACGGCTATCTTGTGTCTTCCGGCTCGGTCTTGATGACTTTCCTTTCAAAGTTGCTGAAAGCTGAGTGAGGGAAATCTTTCAAGATGCCAAGGCCTTCTGCAAAAGGGACAAAGCACAAATGCAACAGAATAAAAACCTTTAAGGAAATGTAGAGATGCCAGTAACAATCTTCTGCCACGTTAACTAACAGCCTTCATAGCCCATTCCAGCCCGATCTTGTTAAAGCTTAGAGGATAAACTGCATCAGTCTGGACTTGGGTGGGAGACTACCAAGGTAGTCTGGGTAGGCACCAGGCACCCCATGTATTTATTTATTTATTGGATTTATAGCCTACCACTCTCGAAAATCGGCTCGTGGTGGATCACACAATCCATACAATAAAACCCCATTAAGACCCCAATTGCAACAATACAGAAAAACCTTGACAGATGGCAAGAAAACCATGGCCCTCCTTAAAACAGGAAGGCCCTTGCGAGGGCAGCATGGGGGGAGGAACCAAGATGTTCAGGCGCCAATGCCAAGGGGGACCCATACCACCTGCTCTAGCACTGGCCCATTTTGCAGGCCCTACGGAAAGCGGTAAGCTCTCCGAGGGCCCGCAATTCCTCCAGAAGCTCATTCTACCAGGTAGGGGCCAGGACCAAAAAGGCCCTGGCTCTGGCCAAGGCGAGGTGAGCATCCCTGGGGCCAGGGACTCTCAACAAGTCGGAGCCCTGCAAGGGACAGAATAGGTAGGCAGAGAATCACCTCTGTGCATCTCTGGTCTTGAAAACTCCATTAAGGGTCACCAAAAGGCACTTCCCACCCCCAATTTGCTCTGACCTGGATGGCCCAGGCTGGCCCGATCTCATTAGCTATCAGAAGTCAGCCTGGCCCACTCCGCACACATAGGATAACGCACTTTCAATGTGCTTTGGCAGCTGGATTTTCCTGTGCGGAACATAAGTAGTGTCAGGTCACAACAGACTTGATGTTACTTTTAGCAAGGTCTTTCTAGACGTGTGGGAAGCAGAAATGGTTTGCTATTGCCTTCCCCTGCAGAGCCTTCCTTGATAGGCTCCCATCCAAGTACTGACCCTGCTTAGCTTCTGATATCTGAGAAGGAGAGGTGATTTCCCATTGCCTTCCTCTGCAGAATCATCCTTGGGAGTCTTCCATCCAAGTACCGCTTAGCATGTGAGAAACAGAGGTGGTTTGCAATTGCCTTCCTCTGCAGAGTCATCCATGGTGGCCTCCCATCCATGTTCTGACCCTGCTTAGTGTCTGAGATCTCATATGATTTGGCATTTCCTTCCTCTGCCAAGTTTTCCTTGATGGTCTTCTTTCCGACTACCGACCCTGCTTAGCTTCTGAGATACGATGAGAGCGATCTGTACCATGTCATCACCTTCCATTCCACTGTGATCAACCTATTCTCCTTGTACATAATCTACATTCACATGGGCCGCGACACAGCTCTGAGAATGGGGGCAACCCTATTTCACCAGCTCTGGCTTCCAGCCAGCTGAAGACCAAGAGTTCAAGATGATGACTCAGTCCCTTAAAATCATTAGCAAGTCGGCCTCCCAGGATTTCAAGCTGACATTCCTTGCAGCTGTATGAATCACAGGTTGCCCCATTCTGAAGATGTTGCAAGTCAGGTCCCATGAAGGTTTCTGAGTTCCAAGACTTTTCAAGCTTTGGGCCTTCTCTAATGACACCAGGGGAAACTGCCTTGATTTTGAGTGAAAGAGATAGTCCAGGAGCACCTTAAAGACTCACAAAATCTGTGGCAGGGGAGGAAATTTTGTGAGTCACTGCTCACTTCTTCAGAGATGGCTAGATGGACTCACATTCTAGCTGTAGAGAAGAACGAGAGTCCACTAGTGCCTTAAAGACTAACAAAATGTGTGGCGGGGGAAGAACTTTTGTGAGCTAGAATATGTCCATCTATCCTGATATCATGCTGAGTGGAGGGATTTCAGGTGCTGAATAGGAGTATTCCACTCTCAAAGGTATAAGGACAGATGGACTCACATTCTAGGTGTATCTGATGAAGTGAGCAGCTCATCCCGTCACAAATTGTATTAGTCTTTAAGGTGCACCCAGACTCTGGCTCTTTTCTACTACTACACACTACCCGTCTTGACCTGTCTCCATGGAAGGCACCACATTTAACCAACCAGAATGGAAACCCATCAACCTGATGAAGGTATCTGAAGAAGTGAGCTATAATGGTAGCCTGCTCTCAGAAACTGAACAGGGTCAGCCCTGGATGGGAGGCCACCAAGGATGCCCAGGGTCGCTGTGCAGCGATAGTCGATGGCAATCCGCCTCTCTTCACCTTTTGCCTCAAAAACCCTATGGGATCACTGGGACAGTACTGGTGGGTACTTTGGTAGGAGACATGGAAGAGAAAAGAAGAGCTAGTTTTTATACCCGCTTTTCACTACCCGAAAGAGTCCCAAAGTAGTTTACAATCGCGTTCCCTTCCTCTCCCCACAGGGGACACCCTGTGAGATAGGTGGGGTTGAGAGAGCTCTGACAAAACTGCTGTGAGACTGGCTCCAAGAGAATTGTGCCTGGTCCAAGATCACTCAGCCGCCTACACATGGAGGAGCGAGGAATCGCCTTCCCTTTCTCTCCCCACAGTGGACACCCTGTGAGATTGGTGGGGCTGAGAGAGCTCTGACAGGACTGCTGTGAGATCGGTTCCAAGAGCATTGTGCCTGGTCCAAGGTCACCCAGCTGCCTGCACATGGAGGAGTGGGGAATCCAATCTGGTTCTCCAGATTAGAGTCTGTTTCTCGAGATGAATGTTTAGGGCAGGGGTAGTCAATCTGTGGTCCTCCAGATGTTCATGGACTATAATTCCCATGAGCCCCTGCCAGCATTTGCATTTGCCGGCAGGGGCTCAGGGGAATTGTAGTCCATGAACATCTGGAGGACCACAGGTTGACTACCCCTGATTTAGGGGGCTGCCATGGTCCTCAACCTGCAATAAATCTCTGCTTGCAGGGCTGTGCCTATCAGGCAGCCTGAAAATGCTTCCAAGTGGCCGTAGCAGTCATAAATACAAGGAGCCATCCTGTGGGCAGCAAAGATGACGTGGCAGCTTCCCACCCAAATGCTCTACCTGGGGTGACTAACACCTATGTGGGAAGGAACAGTGCACACAGGCGTCACACACGACTGGCCTTTATGTACATTTCTATCGCAACAAGAAGGCCAGCCAGGCTCTTGATTAATCTCACCCATTCCCCATCCTTTTGGCCAATTGATAGGAAAGCCATGGAGGAATCTTGGAAACCAATTTTTCTCCCAAGGGACATGTTAGAATGGCTTCCTGTTGAGGCATTTGCCTCAGCCTTTCCTCACAGGTTCTACTTTCAGCTCTGCTGCAAGGTAACTATTTAAGCATCCTGCATTCCTACAGTGTGTGGTTTTGCCAACTGAACACCCTTGAAAGAGTTTGACTTCACTGTCCCTTTTATCAGGCTATGCATTCCCTGTATATTGCTTCGGCCCTGGCCTCAATAGCCCGGGCTAGTCCAATTTTGTTAAATCCTGAAAGGTAAGCAAGGTCAGCCCTAATCAGTACTTGGGTGGGAGACAGCCAAGAAAGTCCTAGTTTGCTACAAAGAGGGAAGAGCAAAAACCACCTCTGAATACCTCTTGCTAGGTAGCCCAGGCTAGCTGCATCTCGTAAGATCTCAGAAGCTAAGAAGGGTTGGGCCTGGTTCGCACTTGGATGGGAGACCACAGAGAAAGTCCAGGGTTGCTGCAAAGAGGCAGGTGAGGGCAAACCATTTCTGAATGTTTCTTGCCTTGAAAACCGTACAGGGTCACCATATGTTAGTTACAACTGGATGGGGGAGGAGAGCAGATCACTCCTGCTTTATTTAAGTTTCCAGGAAGGTCTGATAAATTTTATACATTCACTCTCCTTGCAGATTGTTTTAATGAAACCACTCATAAGAGGGGCCAAATTCTGCAGGTTAAGGAAGGAAGCAGATGCTTCAAACTTTATGCATCATAGAAATCAGGGTTCGATTCTGCACTCCCCCCACATGCAGCCAGCTGGGTGACCTTGGGCTCACCACGGCACTGATAAAGCTGTTCTGACCGAGCAGTAATATCAGGGCTCTCTCAGCCTCACCCCACCCCACAGGGTGTCTGTTGTGGGGAGAGGAAAGGGAAGGTGAATGTAAGCTGCTTTGTGACTCCTTAGGGTGGAGAAAAGCGGCATATAAGAACCAACTCTTCTTCTTCTTCTTCTTCTTCTTCTTCTTCTTCTTCTTCTTCTTCTTCTTCTTCTTCTCTTCTTCTTCTTCTTCTTCTTCTTCTTCTTCTTCTTCTTCTTCTTCTTCTTCTCTTCTTCTTCTTCTTCTTCTTCTTCTTCTTCTTCTTCTTCTGCTTCTTCATGAAGTTAAGAATTTGTATACGGTTTTGTTTGTTTCACCATTGCTCGATTTGAGCTCCCACGCTGGCTGACCTTGGGTCATAACAAATGAAATGGCTGAACCTTACCTGAAGGTTGTGACTTTGCCTCCCCACTGGAATAGAGTCGGCTCAAGTCATTGCAGAGGGGCTTCACCACGTGAGCGTCTCTGTCTAACGAAATGTGCGGCAACAGCCTGTGGGGTGGTCCCGATGTGCGGAGGTTTAAAGGCCCTTCGCCTGGAAGAAAGGTGCACCCGGGAGATTCATCTAAAGTCTCGTTAAAGCACACAGCTATGGCTGCTCTACCTACTACCTGATTTATCTTGTGCGCATGCAGGGCCCTGCCCTGCGGCTGCTTCCGCCTCCCTGACCTCTACCCACGTGGACCTGGTTGCCTGATTCACCCCTTGACATGCCAACAATGGCCACGTGACTACAACCAGTAACAGAAATGGAAGCACTCAGGATTGCCTACAAGCCTGGAGAAATCTGTCCCATCCTCTTGGTTTGTAGTCGAATACGGCAGCTGGACCTTTTCATGGCATGGAGATAAATGATGTCTCCTGGGAAATAACAGCCCTCTGTTAAAACTTTGGGACGAATTTGAACCTCTGGGCAGTAAGTTATTCTAGAGCTGCGTGGGTGAGAGTTTCGCAGCTGACCCCAGCCAATTGAGGGTATCCAGGATCAGGTCACGTCCTCGTTTCAGAGGATTTCTCTGTCCTGATAACTGTTGTCGTCCCTTCTTCTAGAGCTGTTGGTTTCAGTATTTCTAGTGGATTTCTGTAACTTTACCTCCATTTTCAATTGTTTAAGGCAGGGGTAGTCAAACTGCGGCCCTCCAGATGTCCACGGACTACAATTCCCATGAGCCGCTGCCAGCAAAAGCTGGCAGGGGCTCATGGGAATTGGAATCCGTGGACATCTGGAGGGCCGCAGTTTGACTCCCCCTGGTTTAAGGTGTTCATGTTCACTGGCCTCGTGGATCCTGATTTAGTGGAAAGGCGACACGGGTATGGTTTAAAAATCAGGACATAACGTAAGGCCTACACGGGCCGTGCAAGTTACCCTTCCATCCTAATCGAGGGATACTTTGCAGAGATACCGATTCCACACTGCTGCGATTCATACGATGTCATTTAGCGGCATTGATACTGCTAGTGGAAATAATGCCCTACAAAAGCAATGCTGAATGGAAGCAAAGACAGGCAGGGAAATAACGGTACCTTGACCGTCGGCGTGGTCCGGCGTCAAGCCGTTGAGACCGAGCTCTTCCGAATTTTGTCTGTAGAGGCCCGTCGAAAGGCGCCTCTCCAAATTCACCTGGGTGCAAAGGAATTCCATTTGCTTCGCCATCATCTTTTCCGGCTGAAAGGGAACCAAGCCCGAGATTGACACCCATCCTGCCTGCACCCAGGACCCAAAAGGAACTTTCTGAGCAGCCACACACAGAGGATAACAACACAGGACCAAGAAATGGCATAGTGGCTCTCCGGATGTCCATGGACTACAATTCCCATGAGCCCCTGCCAGCATGCTGATCCTATCTACCCTCCTCTCACAGACCTTAGTATAAAGACTTCCTCTTCTTTTTCAGGAAGCCGCATTTGGTTCTGCAGCAAAAGCTTGCAGCCCCCGGCACTAAACCTACTAATGGCAGAGTAGCAATGCTGCATTTCCAACTCAGTTTACATCCTACATGCGTTCCTCAGAATTATGCACCAGTGAAATCAGTGCCACTCGCTCCCAAGCTCGGGTGTCACTTCACTACCTCTTCCTATATGGGATTCAGGTGCACAAGTTGGCCTCATTCTTTTCACAGGGAGTCATCCCAACATTTTTGCAGGAGAGGGGTTGTTTTGGGTTTCATGACAGCTGGGCCTTCGCTGTGCTACCATGTAGCAAGGCTGGAATTCCTTGGTGGTCTCCAATCCAAGGAATAACCAGGGTTGAGTCTGCACTTTGCTTTTATCCTCTCCCAGCCTGAATAAACCCCTCCCCTCTGCACTGTATTCAATTTCCCTTTTGATTTTGGGCGCTTTAAATTTTCCCTCTGCAACATCCATGATTGATCCGCAGTGACTCTGCCTTTCCCTCATAATATCCAGGATTGGATATAACTCACTATATTTGAGGAACTGGCTTTTAAAGCTCCCAGTATAAGTGTAGATCTTCTGCCTTTGCCTCCAATGCTGACGTAGCAAAAGAGTCTTATCCTTGATTGGTCAGGGCATCAGTTCAAAGACTTCCTGGTTCCCAGTTGTAAGATTTCCCTCATTTGGGGCTCTGTTTTCAAGTGACTGCGCTCCAGAATCCCACACTTCTCTCAGCAGAGATTTTGCCTCCTGGATTTATTTTTCTCTGTGAGGCTGCTGCTGCCTCCCCCCTCCCTCCCCCATTCAGGAAAATAAAGAAAGAGCCTCATGCTGCACTTGGCTCCTCCCCAGCTTGCTCCGGCTCAGAAGTCAAAAGACAAATAAAGCACTCTCCTTTAATCCTGGCTGGATTTCACACCCCCCCCCCCTCATTCAGGAAAAGAAAAATAAACAAGCAGCTTCATGACCACCACTCCCCTCCCCGCTCTGAGCTTCCCCAATCAAGTGCAGAACACTTTCAGTTTCAATTCGGGGGATAGGAAGGAGGAAGACCCAGGTTCAAATTGAACTGAATTCAGCAGGATCGACAACGGAAAAAGTGAATTAAGTGCCAAACCAGCCCAGGTCTGACCCTGCTTAGCTTCTGAGAACAGATGAGATCGGGCCAGGCTGATCTTCTAGTCCCAATGAAGACCCTCTGGAAATTCATTCCTTCATGATTTGGAGCCTATGGTGGATTCAAATTAGCCAGCCTTCCTTTCTCGTATTTTTATATATGTTGTATCAGGCCCCTGGCCTTTGTGACCAGCAAAATTATACCTTTGATGAACTCCTCTATGAACGTATCCATCAGCACTGGATATTTTGGAACTTCCTTTAAAAAGCAATCCCACCCAAACCCCAGCATACCAACTTCCAAAAAACCCTGTGGAATGCTCTACTTCTTACACAGATCTCTAATTACATTTTGCTGTCTTTAATTTACATACAATTTCATTAAGTTGAAAGAACTTAGCAAATGTTATACTCAGGTGTATGTAATTAAATTCTAATTTTGACACAGGGGAAGGTTAGAGCGCATAAAGAGGGGGAGGAGAGGAGTCTGAGCATGCTATTTTTGCCACAGAATATCTTATGTGCCACCCCTACTCCAGCTAGGGTTACCAATATCAAGGTGGGCCCTGGAGATCTCCCAGAATTGCAATAAGAGAGAAGAAAAATGGAAATCCTCCAGCAGCTGCACTGGCTCCCGGTTGAATTCCGGATCAGGCTTAAGGTGTTGGTTATCACATTTAAGGCCATACGCGGTTTGGGCCCAGTGTACCGGAGGGACCGCCTCTCTGCCTACACCCCTCAAAGAGCCTTGCGCTCTACCTCGTCCAACCTCCTGGTGGTCCCTGGCCCCAAGGAAGCCCGCTTGACCTCAACCAGGGCCAGAGCTTTCTACATTCTGGCCCCTACCTGGTGGAACGAGCTCCCAAAGTAGATTAGGGCCCTGACGGAACTTGAACAGTTCCACAGGGCCTGCAAAAGGGAGCTCCTCCACCAGGCATTTGGTTGAGGTCGACCAAACCACCGCTTCCAGTTGGCCACCAAACTCCACCCCCCTACGACCAACACTAATCGGTTACCCACTGGGTCCAGTAAGAATTGAGACTCTCACAAATTCTATTTTATAACGTTATAATTATGATCTTGTTAAGTTCATAGAATCATAGAGTTGGAAGGGGCCATACAGGCCATCTAGTCCAACCCCCTGCTCAACGCAGGATCAGCCCTAAGCATCCTAAAGCATCCAAGAAAAGTGTGTATCCAACCTTTGCTTGAAGACTGCCAGCCATTATAACAAAAACATTATAAGTTATTGTTATAATGTTATTACTGTTATTGTTATCTGTTACCGTATGTTAATTGTATCCTTTCCTGTTTTCTGTAAACCTCCCTGAACCCTCGGGGAGGGCGGTATATAAATATAATAATAAATAAATAAAATAAAAGGGAAGAGATGGGGAGGCTTCAAAGAAGGGAAACGGGGGGGGGGGGATGAGATGCCCCAGCACAAGTCCTTACAGGTGTCACCTCAGAAGACATGGAAGGCCCTGGGGCAATGGGGCAGGGACACTTCTTCCGCACCTGAAGTCTTTTGATGCTGTCAGCCTATCAGTGTGCAAGGAACACACAGGGGTGCAGTGCCAGGTCATCAGGGTACTATCAGATGGGTCTGCTATAGGGAAAGGGAGGCAGGCAGGTGGTCCGGTTTGTTGACACAAGGAAGCAGCTTGAGACAAACACAAATATGGAAGAGGAGAGAACAAAGGGAAAGGAAGTTCTCATGCTAAGGGAGCACACAGAGCTAAGGGAATGGCTTGTTTATAGTCCCCCACTTTTGTTGGCTTAAACAAAAACACATTTCTAGTACTGCTTTGCAAATATCGAATCCCTTTACAAAACATACTGAAATATTTCGGGACCCAGCAAAAAAAGAATGCACTGAATAATCTGTTTCATTCGAAGTGCAAAGGGCATAGTTCAGGAACAAAGATGTTTCTCATTAAAAGGGAGAACAACATTTACTATGTATTAGTCAACAGAGCCCTAAATCTAAAATTAGTGAGACACTTTCAAATGTTATTGAGATCTAACGTGTACACATATAAATATTTCAAGGGCAACAAGGAACGTCTACTTTTAAAAAACAGTTTATGCCAAGATTCCACTCAAATTTATTTGTGGAAATGGCACGGTCCAAGTTTTGTTGTTTGTTTTTTTAAAGATAAATCCAACAATCTGCCATTCCGAAAAGAGTAGGATGACAATACATGTGTGTGGAATAAGGGTGTGAAAAAAAATGTCTAGAAAAAGAACAAGGCCTTATCCACAAGAAGAGAAAAAATTAATTATCCAAGCTGAAGAACCTGCGAAGGCCTGTATAAATTACTGGTGTGAAAAAATTATTCTGAACTCCAAATATGACTGATTTTTATTGAAACCAAGCATATTTGGGGAATGAAAAGGACGGGAAAGAATATCTTTGGGGGGGAAATGCCATTTAAAATGACCCGTGTAAATTAGAAAGAATCAGAAAATTAGAAAGAAAACTAGTGTATGCATTCAGGGGTTGGGGAAATATTTCCAGTTCCTAAGCGCCAAAACAATGCCAATCTTTTGTTTTTTTTATATGCCAGTTTTATGCCAGCTTGGATTTTAAAAGTTATCAATTTTTTCCCTGCTCAGACACCACAGAATTTTTATGCCTGTATAAATAAGTAAATGTGGATCTCACCGAAAACCCATGGGCGTCTTGGTACCTGCTGATACCTTTCTTGGTGCCTGGCAACTGCCTGTAGAAAGTGGGTGGAGCTTTTGCCCAAGAAGGCTTCTAATTGGCCACTGGAGCTTTGATTAGCTGTGCAGATGTTTTAAAAAACATTTCAACAGCAGCTGGCACCACAGCACCAAGATCTTCACTGCAGGTTTGAAGGGAAGCTATGGCAGCCACTGTGTGGCTTGCTCCACCTTCTGCAGCAGCCATTTTGTGGCTGGCTTTGCCTCCTGCAGCAGCCATTTTCTGGCTGTGCCCGAAATCCCAAAATTCCAAAAGTGTTCACAGGCTCGAAAGAATAGGGGACCCCTGCTTTAAATTTACACTTAATATTTTAAAGATACTTATAATGCAAATATATTAATGCAGCACACGCCACTTTCCAAAGTGTGAATAAATAGTTCAAGTATCCTCATTAGAGAACCCAGGAATGCAATGTGTAAAGCAGCTCAGGGATTAAATGAATTAATAAGCTTTGCTGTATCTGCTAATAAACTGGCCAGGCCCTGTGTAGACCACGAATGCTTGCACACCTGGGCTGATTCTGCACTTACTTTGTTTTTTCCATTATCAATCATGCTGAATTCAGATCAATTTGAATCTAGGTCTCCCCCCGCCCCGAACTGAAACAGAAAGTCTTCTGCACTTGATTGGGGAAGCTCAGAGGGGGGAGGGGAGCGGTAGTCATGAAGCTGAACTACTTTTCCTGAACTGGTGAGGGGGGGGGGGGGTCGGGTGAAGCCCAGCCGGCCTTAGTGCTTTATTTCTTTTCTTTTGACTCCTGAGCCAGCAGCAGACTCTCAGAAAATGAGGCAAATCTCTGCTGAGAGAAGTGTGGGCTTCTGGAGTGCAGTCACTTTAAAACAGGGACAGAAACCTTGCAACCGGGAACCAGGAAGTCTTTGAACTGACACCCTGGCCAATCAGGGAAGACTGCTTTGCTATCAGGCATGGAGCAGGAAGTTAATTCGCAAAAAGCAGAAATCTACACTTATACTGGAGTCAGTTTTTCAAATATCGCGACTTATATCCGCTCCTGGATATTGTGGGGAAAAGGTAGGGTCACCGCAGATCAATCATGCATGTTGTAGAGGGAAAATTTTAAGCCCCCCAAATCAAAATGGAAATCGAATTCAGTGCAGAGGGAAGGGATTTATTCGAGCTGGGTGGTGGATTAAATGCCCCGTGCAGACTCGACCTTGGACTCACACTCAACTGAATTAAGGAACTCCACAGGTATGTTGAACACGATGACTTGTTAAGCTAGCCAAAAGGCAGTGGGGGGAGGGGAGTGTAGAATGTTTCAGAAAGGGCATAATGACAACAGGGTGTCAAATTAATGGGGGTAAATTTGGGTGGAAACAGAAGAGACTCAGTGGGAAGATTTTACCAAACTGAGTGGAACATCCAAACTCCTTCCCACAATATTACGAGGAGTCGACACTGAAGTTGTCTTTCTGTAATTTGAATTTGGACTAGATAGACCTCTGGCCTGATCCAGCAGGGCTCTTCTGATGTTTTGAGGGCCTCAGCCTCTATGCCCTCTTACTGGCACTCCAGAGGAACTGGCTGGCCACGGTATGAGATAGGATGCTGAACTAAATGGACTATTGGTCTGACTCAGCAGAGCTCTTCTGATGCTCTTAGGAAGGCCTCGGCCTCTCTGCCCTATATTATGTCCTCCAGAGAAACTGCTTGGCCCCTGTGTGAGGCAGGATGTTGGATTAGATGGATCTCTGGTCTGATCCAGCAGGGCTTTTCTGTTTTTCTCAGCCCTTATGCCCTGTTGCTGGCACTCCAGAGGAACTGGCTGGCCACTGTATGAGATAGGATGCCAAACTAGATGGACTATTGACTGATCCAGCAGGAGTCTTCTGATGTTCTTAGGAAGGCCTTGGCCTCTCTGCCCTGTATTTTACCCTCCAGAGAAACTGCTTGGCCACTATATGAGGCAGGAGGCTGGACTAGACTGACCACTGGTCTGATCCAGCACGACTCTTTCTATGTTCTCATGTTCTTAATCAAAACACTGGCCTGGAAGGATCACTGAAGAACAGTGTAAGGAAGATTTGGGGCAGTTCCCTTCAAACCTTCGTGGGTTCTACCAATTGCAGAGAGTCAACAAACACACTGAGGCTGAATGGTTGAAAAAAGGCTGAAGAATCTATTTTTAAAAAAACACTCCAGAGATACATAAAACCAGAGAATCAAAAAGGATACACTGTGTGACAGAAGCCAAAGGGCGGCCGTGTCTAATTCTGCCTCCCTCTAAAACTGGGAGATGGATGAGGTTCAGGTTAATTGTAATTCTCTCTGAAGGAACCTTACACACCGCAGAGTCCCTCTTGATGGAAATTAGGACCTGCCTGAATGAGGCTCTCGGTCTAAGAAACCCTTTCCATTTATAACCATAAAATCAGAGTCCAGTAGCACCTTTAAGACCAACAAGGATTTATTTAAGGCATGAGCTTTTGAGTGATGCGTCTTAGCCGGGCAACAGAAAAGATGTGTAGCCCTGACCGTTTGGCCCAGTGGTGCTTTGGTGTGACCCAGGCAGAAAGAGACTGGGCAATCTGACGTTATCACAGATCCATCTGGGGAAGGCTTGGCAATTTCTGGTGGGGCTTGGCATCATGCTGTTTGTGTTAGCGTTGTGGTGTTGTTTGTGTTGGGGAATTAAACGAGAGCCTGGCCTGTCCTCCCAAACACCAAGTGAAACAAAACAGCCTTCAGATTTCTCATTTTCACCCAAACCACTTTCAGATCAAGTCTGTAGCAGAGCAACATGCAAAATGGCCAAACGGATCTTGCCTTCTGCCACACTCATGTAAACAGGCATGCCATCGACATGTACCTACAAGCGTGTAGTTCGGCCAAGGCCCTGCTCTAGACTTCGGACGTGGCTTTGGTACAGGAGTAGCTCTGTGTTGCTTCCATGTTTTAATGACAGGAACGGGTGTCCTCAAGGATCCTGACGCCTACTCATTTATTTACTTCCTTGCCTTCCGAGTAGCGCCGCCGAATAGATACTCCTCTTGCTCCGGTCCCCGGATGCACGTAGGTATCTTTCAAAAAACAACTCCTCAAATCTCCTCTCGCCTACCACTCAACACAATTATTTCGTTGAGCAATTTATAACCATTTTAAGCAATTTATAACCATCACCCCGGTCAGGTCAGAACGACCTCTGAAACTGCGGCCGGTGGCAGACAGGTGGGTGGGGGCGGCTTTTGGGCCTTTGTCAAGAGCCCCAACGAGAACGAGTGTCTATTTACCTGCAAACCAAGGTCCTCGCACTTCCCTTTGGACAGCGCCTGCTGGATTTTGACTGAATCCTGCTGGTAGAAGCTCTGGACCGCGTCTTGGAAATCAGAGAAGCCATCCTGCAAACATGCAAATGGAGGGGGAGGGGGAGAAGGCATTAAAACACAGTCTTCTTCCAAGCTGGAAATTAGCATCGCACCCAAGAGATGTTCTGCAGCAGAGGTTGTTCGCAATGGCTTAATTTGAGAACGGGAACCGAGGATTTTAATAGACACGAGCAAAAAGATTCAGTGGTAGGTTGTTCTGTGTGGTCTATGTTTTTTTTCCAGGAATTTTAATTATGAATATTCATAGAGTCTGCCTTTCGCCATTTCAAAACATGGGGGAAGTTAGGGATCGCCAGTTTCCATTTGTCGCCTCCTGGAGATCTCCTGGAATTACAACTGGGCTCCAGATTACAGTCCCTCTGTGGAAATGGGCTAGCTGGGTGTAGTGGTTAGTAGAGGAGACTTCTAATCTGGCGAGCCGGGTTTGATTCTCCGTTCCTCCTCCACATGCAGCCAGGTGGGTGACCTTGGGCTCAACACAGCACTGATGAAGCTGTTCTGAACGAGCAGGAATATCAGAGCTCTCTCAGCTTCACCTCCCTCACAGGGTGTCTGTTGTGGGGAGTGGAAAGGGAAGGCGATTTTAAGCTGCTTTGAGACTCCCTCAGGTAGAGAAAAGCAGCATATAAGAACCAGCTCTTCTTCTTCTTCTTCTTCAGTAATATCAGGGCTCTCTCAGCCTCACCTCCCTCCCAGGGTGTCTGTAGTGGGGAGAGGAAAGGGAAGGTGAATGTAAGCAGCTTTGAGACTCCTCCTCTACGACAGTCCACCTGGCTAAGGTCCCTCCCTTCCCCCAAATCCACCCCTTTCCCAGGCTCCTCCCCCCCACTTGACAGGATTGATGTATGGCCATGGAGTACTTTTATTGCTTAATAGCTTTCAAAAAACAGCAACTCTGGCTGCATTCTGTGACAGAAGGCTTGGTTGCAAACTAGCACCACTAAGGAGAAATGTATGGGATACGTTACTCAATGGGCAGAACTGGTGTGATGGCACAGAATGTTCACAGACATTTCCGCTGCACATGGAATGC